>NC_084803.1:42502243-42802243 GCF_963583255.1 Pyrus communis
TTTGAAAATATTTGAATCACGTTGACAAATTTCGACGACTTATTTGTACGATACAGGTCATGATTTTCCAGCTTCTAAGTTAGCAAGGAACCTTCTGACGTCTATTCGCTTCTAGGTCATTAATATAAAAAAATTTCCTAGAAAGAACAATAGACTTCCATCTTAGAAAAATTAATATCACGCAAATAATATGGAAGAATAATCGTAAAATGATGAAATTTTTTACCGTAGTGTGATTTGTACTAGCACCTGCCTTTGTATAGTAATATTTCTCCCTCTTAATTATTAAATTTGGTATGGTATTTTGTTTCTTCACAAAAATTTATAAGAAGGTGTGGTTTATGGGGCATTCACACACTTAAATTGTTTTTTATTTTCGTTTTCTGGGTTTCTACACTCATTTTAATATCCACTCATAAATCCTCACTCAATTCAGTTATTTGAAGATGTCTTTGATGGTTTTTAACTGAATGTTACATGATTGTATACCGACCCACATGGAGAAAAATAATAGCCATGTTGAATTTCGGGCTTCTACATCACTTTTGGCAGTGGATAGGGAATACCGCGTTACTTGAAAAACCCCTATATGACGGTACTGGATTAATGTTCAATCAAAAGGTGCATTGCATATGATCAACCAAAACAAAGTTATCCACGCACGCTACCAATAAAATCGAAATAAAATTTCAATTTTAGACCTTGACTCTTGAAACGGAGCAAAATTATGATGTAGAGGACCATGTTTGATTCAAAAGTGATTAGTTGAAAACGAGCTTTACGGTGCCTCGCTAAAACCTAGCTAGGTAGTAAAAATTTAGTAGGAAAAATGCTCCTAATCATAGGGAAAAAAAGTACATTAAGATCAAGTGAGTATACTTTTGGATACTCCCCCTAAGTTTGACAGAACTTCCAAATGAGAACTACAAGCTTTGCATATGATAGTTAGGCATACCAATTCCTCGAACAAACTTCTAGACGGTTGACTTCGGCAGTGATGTTGTGTAGAGGTCAGCAAGGTTGTCTAGGATCAGCTTGCATGACTTCAATCTCCTGATGTAGATGCAATATGTCTTGGCGTTGACTTCATTGATGTATCATGGCTTGGTCGGGTTGATACATGCGACATGATCTTCATAGATCGTTGTTGGGACTCAACGATGGGTGAAAAACAGTAAGTACTTCGAATATGCTCAACAAGAACTCCTAACCATGTCTCACTTGTGGCGTAGTGAAGTGAGAAAAGTCTTGGAACGATTCAAAGATTTCACAACTAAGGTCATATTGTGAACCTCCAAGATATTACTATATCCTAACAGTAAAGACATAACCATTTGGGAATTTTGCCTTGTGCGGGTTTGATAAGTAACCTGCGTCAGCATAACAAGGCAAACATCATTTCGAGGATCAGGGGGTTGAATCTGCTCGAGATGCGTTGGGATTTACCCTCGAAGTACCTTCAGGGCACGTCTTTAGTACCAATTCAATGGATACGTGTAGGTGCGGTGCTACATCTTTACCAATAGATCAACAGCGAATGAGATGTCCTGTCTAAATACAATGAGCTAAGTACAACGAAGCACAATGTTGAACTCAGATATGGAATTTCGGATTCCATAACCTCTTCAAGGGTCTCATTTGTATATAACGTATGGACGATCAAAGGTATACTCAAAGGTGACACCTTCAGGGTGTAGTTCGACTAGAGACCAAAATACCGTCAGAATAATGCTTTAACTTTAGGTCAAGGCATAAACGAGTTTTCCCAAGATCCTTCATCTCAAATTCCATCTTTATGTGCGAGGCAGTTTTCTCAATCTTTTCCGGAGTCTTAGTAAGATTCGTGTCAATGACATAAACTATAACCCTAGCAATTCCGAATAAGACTTCATAGTTTAACACGTAAGGGCATAATTTATATCCCTAATTGATCAAATAATCATTTAGACAGGTATACCACTTCCGTCGGATTTTTCAATCCATAAGTGAACACTTCAAAACGAGTTAAGAAGGTGTTCCATGGTTTTGAACTATTTGAATCAGTACATGTAATTCTTCAGGAACTTACACGCAAATCTCTATATCTATATCCCCATGGAGAAACACTAACCACATTTCACAATGCTGCTATCAATCACAGGACGTTTGAGAAAAACCTTGCACCGTAAGGCATGCATCATATTGCATTATTTCATTCATCTAATAATACTTCATTTCCCACTTGTAATACAACAAGGTTACCTTGGACAATGTAGAAACGATAGATCCAACACACACTTTAGTAAGGAATTTGACCTAGATTGTAATTTCAGTTGTCCAATCAGTTCTACGTTGTCACTTAATCAACGGAACACAGTTCGATATCATTGCTTTTCATTTATGTCAGTAGCTACCATATAAGTGAAAACATCATCGATGGTAATCTCATTTCAATTCCATTGTCTCATCCAAACTAGTATACTGGACTAAGAACTTCAAGTCTCGGGAGTAATCTGGATTAATCTCATGATATGGAAATGATTTGAGACAGCGATAAAGTATAGATTCATTGTTGTTCCATGTTTTCCTCTTCTAGGGAAGTAAATCCTATGAACCGAGTGATATGTGGTGCTCCAAGCCAAGACAGATTGACTGGTTATCCATTAGTGTACCGGACCGTCCAACAGGGGCGTCCAAACCGTCAAACAGAGGCGGCACACTTGTGTGGTACGGGGATCAAGATAAGACATAATGGGCAATCTCCACGCAAATTTGCGTCGTTCTCCAGAAATGTTAACGTTATTATCTCCCCTTAACGGCGTGAAGACTGTCTCATTAAAGTGACAACCTGCAAATGAACGGTAAAGAAATCGCATGCAAGGGCTCTAAGAGAGCTAGTTTGAAGGAGAATCATAATTGACAAAGATTCACATCTTTATTTGAGGACCCATATTAGTACGTTGTGGCAGCGCAACTTGGCACATGGAATGCACATCCAAATACATAAATACGAAAATCGTCGGGTTCGTACCCAGTAACCAACTGTAACATCAAATAAGTTGGGTGGCAATGAGCTTTAAGGTGGACCAACATAACCGCGTACAAGATTGCATAGCCTTAGGCAGAAACCGAAAACTTGGTACGTATACCAAAATTTGGGCAATCATTTACATTGCGCTTTATGATTGCTAGGCGAGGCTATTTGGGGGTAAACATAGGAATTCGATGTTCAATTATAAACCCTAAATACATGCAGTACTTTATCGAAAACCATCGACATAAACTCTCCGGCATTATCCAGTCTCCTAGACTTTATGGGATAAGTAGGGTGGTGAACCCTTAATCAACCAGGAGGTTTAGCAGCAATGTGTGTGGACAAACATGTGACCAGTTTGTCAATTCATTAACCAAAACCATAAGTATTTATATGGTCTACATTTTGGTTGGATTAGTCCACATATATTCCCTTAAATCCACTGTGAAGAAAGAGACGTTTCGTATCTTTGCAAGGGATGATATAAAAATCAAATTTCCCAAACGAGCGGGCTTTGGCAAGTATGTTTGTAGACACAAAATCCTTACTTCGAGTAAGGAGATGCGTCGTAGCATCGTTGGTTGACCTAAGTGTCCCAAATGGTCGTGCCAAGACAAATAAACTGCTCGAATCACCCAGCTCCAGGCCGGCCACCTGTGGCGTGTGCCCTAGTTAGGAGACAACACATTGTTCCCAAATCAAGCTTCAGGCTCATTTTTGGAGGTGGTGCAAAGATATTTCACTCTATTTGCTTCAGTGGTTTCATTCATGATCATTGTCCTCTTGAATATCCTTAAAAAATCAACGACATAGACAATTTAAGGTCACCTTAAATGGTGATGCAGTACCATTCATACAACGAGGAGTGTGCCAATGCTTTTAATCAGGTTGGATAAACCTGAAGTCATTGTTAGAGATGTGATTTACGTGTAAAGTTTGTATGCGTAGTATCGCATTCATCCAGACAACTAACTTCCCCACATTCCTACCTAACCACGCTTCGGGCATGATGTCACACCTTGGCAGGCCCTGATTCTACCATAAGTTTTAAAAACAAACTCAAAATTGGATCATGAGAGAGACAGACCCAAACTTGGGTTTGGTAGGCTCCAGTCGAAGCTGGAGGGGTCTATTCAGTAGGTCTCTGCCAAAGCAAAGTAATACCACTCGGTGCATCTCTGCCGAAGTAGAATATGCCCTTCAATACATCCCTACCGAAGCAGGGCATCACCATTAGGTAAGCTTTGACCGAACTGGGTTGAGTCATTCGGTAGACTCCAGCCGAACTGGGTTCATACTTTTCTTTAACGTTTGTGGTAGTAATCAAATTTGAGAATTTGGTAAACTTCCACTTTATACACTGCTGCTTCAGGAGCGAGTTAGAAACATGGAAGAACGAGAAAAGTATTCTCCAGTCAAAATTCAATCGAATTTATAAAGTTCATAATTGTACTCATTTATGGATATAATCATGGTGTGCTTCAGGCAATGTCTTGTACTCCACATAAAGTGGTTTCTATTAGAAACATCCAAATAAGGGAAATCAAACTTGTGACGGTTCAACAATCCATTGAATTGGAGGGAATAAGATTGTGATTGGTGCTATGGGAATGAATCATCCATAAGCATCAAAGTTAGAACATTCGAGTTCTAAGACATGGTTTTCATGAAAAACGTCGGGTTTTTATGTATGTATTGTTTTATGAAAACTTCGGGTTTCAAATACACTAAATTTGAAACTACAGGTTCAATTTAGTTTATGAACGTTTAGTTCATAAAAAGAAAGGTTCATGCAAGAACACATTACGCAATATGCTGATTTAAGTATAGTGGATTTGAGTTTCTTCAGAAACTCAAGTGTGAAAGTTTCGTTACTACGAAAGTATGTCAATGGTTCGAAGTATAAAAATAAATTATTGAATCATTAATGTCCAAAAGTGATCTTTAGGTCAATAATTTTGGATTCATTATCAGATTAATGGACTGCATGTCACTTTTAATTAATTCAATAGATTGAGACCAAACGGGGTCGATTGTAGAAGCAAAAATAATAGCATTGGGTCGAAAATACCATAACTCAAAAATTGGGTTGGGTGCCGTGAGCATTGGGCATGGGTGTGGCTACAATAGCAGCCTATGGGGTGGCTTCAGGCCCACGGGCCAAGTGATAGAAGCCCAGCAATCATGGCTATAACGCAGGGGTAGGCCCAGAGGTTTACGGGCGCGAGGGAAACCCTAGCCGCAGCTGGGTTTCTGGTTTGGGCTGAAGGGGGCACGAGTCAGGCCCAGGGAAGTGCTGACCTGCGGGTTTATGCGTGCGAGTACTAAGCCCAGTCCCATGGGCTGACTAACTGAGGCACGGGTTATGGTAGTGGCAGAGCCCAACAGCAAATTGCTGGCGTGGACCGAGGTGAAAATGGACCATCTCAGCATGCGTTGATGTGGGTCGGGGCTGCAGGCTCGTGGTAAGGAAACCAAACCAGACACACACCCTAGTTGTCCACATTGTGCAGTGAAGCCCGAAGGCTTCGACAAAGGTCTAAGACGTCAAACGACATCATGTCAAGGAGGGTTTCCACACGACTGGCTTAAGGCCAGCACGGTGGTCCTTGTGGTGGTGCTGCAAAGTCCCAATATCTTTTTTTTTTTCTCGAAATTGTTAAGGTTTTACAAACCCTAGATTTGCTTCTAATTTATGAATATACTTTGACTCACGATTCCACATAGCAATTTAATTGTGTAGCGCATGAAACAAATATAAATATATATATATATATATATATATATTAACAAATATATAAAACATATACAATATATATATCGGAAGGTAAATATAAATGTAGGGGGTTCATACTTCATGGGGAATGTTTTCATGCTTCATGGTTGTTTAAAATATCTTCATTTATTTTAAGCGTACCTGATTGGCAGAAAACTACAAAAGCCTTTGAAATTGTAAAAGATCCTTCTCAAAAAGCGGGAATTGCATCTTCAATGTGTTGTACCACGTTCAACACAGAAAAATTAAATTGAATCAATAGCCTGTAGATCAATTCAATAAAATAATAGATTAATCATAAAAAGAATGATTAAAAACGTAATCTCCCCTGATTGAAGAATAAATTTTCTTGTTAGTGCAGCATCAAGAGCGTGTTGATAACATGTTGTAGGCATAATTTACTAAACGATTACGGAGGCCATAGAGTCAGAGAAAGGTGCGGCATAGAGAGAGAAAAAGAGATATGTGTAATTGTGAGATGTGTTCTATTCTACCCCATTGTGCCTTTATTTATAGTAGTAAGGAATGTTAATTCCTTACCCTTTTAGGATTACAACTCTTAATAGGTAATCAACTCCTAATAGGAATATAAGAGATATTCCTAGATACACTAGGATTTACACAATCACATTCCTAATCTAATAAGACTGCAACAGAGATAAGTTTCTTACAAACACACACAAGGTCAGTTGCTAATTCTTTAATTTGCTAACTGGATTGCTACCTTCGTTGGAGTTACGTTTTTTCTATGTGGCACAACAAATCTAACTTTGCTAACCTCCCTTAGAAATGCTCTAACTAGGAGGATATATAAAACACTCTATAAAGTCCTCGTGTATTGTGTTGCGGTCTCGGAGTGAAGACTGCGAAAGAATGTCAAGTAAGGTATTTTGGCGAGAAGGTAGTGGAAGGGTGTTTTTAGTACATGCATCAAAGGCTTGCATAATAGACCTCTATCTCCATGTGGTACCTGGAGAACCTTCTCCAACCACTTTGCCGGCATTCCGCCATTGCCTACCACCCATCTTCACTCATTATTCTTCCTTTATATTTTCCTCATCTCCTCTTTTGCCAAAACTAAGTAGTAAAAAATTTGTGTTAACGTTCAAAATTTGCAAGTCAAACCCAGATGAATCTAGGTGGACACGAATATACTTTAAACCTAACAATCAAATATATATAACTCTTGGTGGGCTTTAGGATTTGGACTGAAATTTAAATAGACAAAGATGTAAGTGGTTCACCCCCACAAAACCTGAACTACGTCCACTATTACTTGAATTCAATTGATTGTACAGTGAGCATTTAATGTGCCACTCTACGTGGACTAGCTCGCTGACACTTTTTTACCTGTCAACAACATTCGGCAGTGAAGTGACTGATATCTAGTTGAATGCACGTCGGCCTAGAATAAAGTAGCCTATTCCTCTCGGTCAATCTCAGTTACTTAACCTAATCTACCTAAGCGTTATCCCGACACTTTGTGTCCCATCTTGGGTCTTCAACGTTGACCCCAAGTCGCCATGTGGCTTGAATGACATCTGAGTAGGCCTTTCTCTAGAAATCCGTGTTACGAAATTGTCAGTCTGCTCATGTGTTCTCCGATCGGCATTTAAAGCCTATCCTGGTCGGCTGGCATCGAGGTCGGTATGCGAGGATCTCGGCCATGTCCTTCCCCAGGCTTCCGAACCTTTTGGGCTTATGTCCCTTGGGCTTTTTCAAGGCCTTATTCTAACTTGGTGTTCCTTAATGAGCACAAAAGTGTCCACTGTTAATAATTTGTGTCATTTTTCTTCATGATATTATGCATGGATCAAATATATCATCTTAAATATTTCTAAGCACAAATTGTCAAAAATAAAAACAAAATAGCTTTTAGTTTTTGAAAAAAGTAAAACGAAAATTGTGTGTTTATTTCAAAACCCAATGATCAATATTATAGTATGAAAAATATTAAAGAGCCTATGTTTTTAGAAATCCAACTATTAATCGACACAATATAACTTACGAATTATAGTTCATGATCTTTCCAGCATCACTCATGTAATAGACTTGTATTTGATCGAATTTGGAGTGCACAGTGGAACTTGAATGTGGTTCGTGGTTTTAAAGAGTAACCATGGTTATTGCCGTGATGTCTATAGTAACCATGGTTGTTGCCGTGATGTTAGCATTTCATTTTTTTGATGATGTAATACCGTGATGTATTGCAGTTATAGCCACGATTCGTTGTGCCAGTACCTGCAAACCCTGACTCCAGAGAAAAAGCAAGATTTTCAAAACCCTAATCCCCAAATGGCCAGCTATTCCAAACCCTAATTTCTGCGATTCAGTTCGTCCAGGAAAAAGGTCATTCTCTCTATGTCTCTCTCCCCGTCCTTTTGCTTCAGATAAACTTAAATCTAAAGAGTATGCGTGTTTTTGTGGTGGTAGACGTTTTGGTGGGTTTGAAGTGAAATGGAAGTTCTTAAGCTTTCAATGCTGCTCAGATTGTGACTTAGATGTTAGCATTTTTGGTAGCAACATGCTTAATTTTTCCTGAACGTTTTTTGTTTTCTCATTTGAACGAATCGAACAATTTTCGATCTTCCAAGCTTACAATTACTGCTCTTAATTAGATATTGTAGTCTGATTTGCTTACTGATGTTGTTTTTTTGTTTCTTTCCTAGTTAAATTTTTTGAAGTTTGTTAGTAGATCATGAGGACGAAACAACCGTGCAGGGGAAGAGGAAGGCCACGGAAAACGCCAAATGTGGTGAGTGAAAGAGTGGTGAGTGAGAGGGTGGTCAGCGAGCGAGTGGTCAATGAGAACGAAAACGCATTTTTGAATTTTGTAAATCACAATACTCACAATGTTGAAGAAGGAAATATTCTTGAGTGTTATGAATCTAGTCCCGAAGACCGTGACGATGAGGAATTTAACCCTGAAATGGAGATTGATTCAGCTAGTAATTCTACTTCAATCGGGAGCGACTGGTCAGGTGGGGATCAAGACGGGGATCAAGATGTGAGCTCTGTGGATAAGGCAGTGCAAAAATTGCTTAAGTATGTTGAAGAAAGCCGCCAGAGGGAAAAATCGTCCAAGAAGATTGATCGTGCGCAAACTAAGCAATTGACAGGCTTGGGTTCTCGGAATAGATTCCCAAATGAGGAAGAGGCGCCTTCTCATAATCGTCTGCAAACTAAGGCATTGACAGGCACGGGTTCTTGGAGTAGATCTAGGAATGAGCAAGAGGCGCCTTCTCATAATCCTGCGAAAACTAAGGCATTGACAGGTTTGGAATCTTGGAGTATATCTCAGGATGAGCAAGAAGCACCGTCTCATAATCGTGCACAAAATAAGGCATTGACAAGCTTGGGTTCTTGGAATAGATTCTCAAGTGAGCAAGGGGCGCCTTCTCATAATCCTGTGCAAACCACTCCGTTGCCAGGCTTGGGTTCTTCAAGTAGATTTTGGAATGGGCAAGAGACACCTTCTCATGATCGCGCAGAAACTACACCATTGACAGGCTTGAGTTCCTGGATTAGTTTTGAGAATCAGCAAGAGGTGCCTTCTCATGTTCCTCACTTTAACAAGAAAGAATTGAGTGCTTCCCTGGCGGTATGTTTGAAACTTTATAGTTGGTTTCTGTTGTAAACTTTTGGTTTTACAGTTTTAGGTGTAGTCCTTTTTACTTTCATTTTTCAACAATGAACATGATTTTCCTACCAGATATTTTTCCATGAGAACTTATCTAACCAGATTATGCTTAATGTGATTGAACTTACTACTGTTCTCAAATTATTCACCTTTTAGGTTATTAAGAGGGTTATGGAAATGGATGCATCTGTACCTTTCAATGCTCCTGTGGATCCAGTTGCTATGAGAATGCCTGTGAGTCTTTCTATATGCATATTTTCGTAATGCATATTTTTACAATGCCAGTGTCAAAGATACCAAAAACTCCTGCATTAAAAGCCTCGAAAGCATTTAACAATTGGTCAGAAACAGTGTATTCTTGTATGTATAGATGTGCAAGCTATTGTACGTCTGGGTTCTTATCCTGTTCTGGACATTTTGTAGAATATAATGTATTCAAAACAGAGTGACAAAGCCTTTATCCTGAGTGTAAGGTCTTGAGATTAATTCATAAGTTGGAACTATTGGGGATGTTCTTAATTAGTTAATTGTTTATTTGATATTATTACATACAGACCCGCAATGTGACATAGCTGTTTAACATGTCATATGTGTTCTCAAATGCGTTTCTATCTTTCTTTCACAATTCCTCTCTTTCTCTGTCTCTTATTGCGTTATCATGTACTTTGTTTTGTTTTTCCTTTCTTGGGTGTGGGGGTGGTTGTGGCTGGAACAGGATTACTTTGATGTCATAGATACACCAATGGATTTTGGAACAATATGCAACCATCTTCAAAATGGTACTAAATATATGAACTCAGAGGATGTGTTCAGGGACGTCCAATACATTTGGAAGAACTGCTGCACCTATTACAATGAGGGTAACTTTGTTTTGGACCTTATGAAACGGGTGAAGGAGAAATTCATGACATATTGGACAGAAGCTGGTTTGTGCAGTAAAGAACCAGGACCAAGAAGTGGTAAGGGTTTCATGTTACTTTTATTCTGTTAATTTTTCTAGTCGTCCTGCAGTGTTTTAAAACATGAAAGCACGAGACATGGCGTTTTGATGCCCCGTATGGAAAGGTGTAGGGGCATAAGCCTTATAATTATAATAACAAAACTATAACAATTATGTTATGGTTAAAAAATGTCAACTATCATTCAACATATGAATCAGCCAATCTGGTACAATTCAACAAAACCCTCTTTGTTATTCTTGGTGATAAAATTTTTACTCGGTAGGCAGTTAAGCATAAAATAAACTTAATGGATGTCATTTATGCAATTATACAATGTTGGTCATTTTCTTTGTCATTTATGCAATCTCTTTGTTGTAAATTTATATGTTTTCTATGAGTGGGCACAAGTACGCATAAGATTGAATGCTTTACATCAATTGGTAAGTAAAGTTAACAAGATTTTAGTGATTTTTGGTTTGTTGTACATGTACTGGGCGATGGAATGCTCCTGTATGCTAATGCAGTAGTTTTAAAGACTTAATTGGTTGGTGAATGCAAAAAGATCCATGCCTGCGTGCATAATTAATTACAAACAAAAAGATTAAATTATAGACTGTAGAACATTTGAATTGGCAGTTCAGCATATGTTTCAACTTGAGTTCTCAAGGTATAAAATCATTATCTATGAGGTATCCCTCAGTTTTTCACCTTTTATCTTTATTTCTTTTTTCATATATTATAGATTTTTATCCATTCTGTTTTGATGTTTAAGAACACTTTCCTATAAATAAATAGTTAATAATATTTGACCATTGATTGGTAGAGAATGGATTGGATTGACCGGTGATCCCGTGGTAGAAGTAGGAGAAAGATTATGCATTTCATACATACATTGCCTGTGGTGATTGTGCTTTGATAAATCTTTTAATTGCCCATTACGTTGTATTGTGAGGATGAGGCATGCATAGTGTGTGGTTCATCATCGGTGTAGGTTACTTCTGCCTTCATTTTTGTTAGCTTTTGATTAATTTCCTTTTTAGTCTTAAAAAGCTCTAATGTGGAGAAAAGGAGGACACGAGGGCCCACTGTTAACCGTATACTAGATCAAGTTCCTTTTGGGGGAAGACTTGAAGTCACCTGGAGGAACCGGAGAGCTGTAGGTGAAAGCTCCAAATTGTTCAAATCAGCGTGTACAGCCCTGGTTAGGCAAACCCGGGAGATACCCCTACAGGTCAAGTCGTGGAAGAGTATCCCAATTGATATTAAAAAGAAGGCATTTGAGCGTATCTTGGTTAGTAATACAACACAAGATTGGGAAGGAAGTAGTTCACACTATCTACCAATTAATTTTCCCTCAAATCCTTTTGTATGCTTACTGTATAATATTTCTTCATATATGTTTCTCAGAAGCGCTTCAAAGTTGAAGATCACATGAGATGGGTGTTGGAACAGATTCATAGATCCTACCACAGTTATCGGCGTTACCTCAAGAGGTTGTGGTATGATACATGTGGGACAATTGAGGAAGCACTGCAAAACGTACCACCAAGTGTCGCTGAGGATGATTGGC
Organism: Pyrus communis; assembly: GCF_963583255.1. Taxonomy (NCBI): domain Eukaryota; kingdom Viridiplantae; phylum Streptophyta; class Magnoliopsida; order Rosales; family Rosaceae; genus Pyrus; species Pyrus communis. The sequence continues at coordinate 42,514,184 of NC_084803.1, forward strand.
AGTATCTTACAGACTTATGGAGCTCACCTGAATGGAAGGTACAACCAAATGTTGCATATTTTAGAAGACAACGAGGGAAAAAGTCAAGTTATTTTTCTCTATGTTTCTTTCAGTTCCTCTACTCTTTCCTAGTTCTATTTTTATACATACATTGTCTTCCTTAAATGTAGGCATGGAGTAAGAAAAACAAGGAGAATGGTTTCAAAGAAAATAACTTAATTCACACTTGTGGCTCCAAGAGTTTCTCGCAAATCTACGAGGAAGAGGTATGACCTGTATTGTCCAGTGAATATTGTGTTTAAATATTAAGGGATATTTTGCTGAGTTGCTAGCAATTTTTTAATTTTATTTTTATTCGGTTCAATGATAGAGAAAGAAGACTGGAAATGACCCTGGTCGCATACGTCTATGGGAACTCACCCATTTGCGGTCTGATGGAAAAGCTGCCCATCCAGCTGCAGAGGAGGCATTGGTATGTATACTGATTCCGAAAATTAAATTAAAAATGCAAGCATACCTAACTTTTAATTAGTTATGTATGTTGAGTTCAGTATACTTTTGTTTTTCTTTTGTTCTTATATTTCACTTAGTTGTTCCATTTTCTGAATCCAGTCAAAGCTCAAGGCACTTTATGCTGAAGTGTCTGCGGGGAACTTGCATATGACTGAAGACGAGATTTATGAAAAGGTTTTTGGACCTGAGCGTCCGCAGAGGGAACGTGGTATAACCTCCAAAGAGCTATGGGGTGAACTCAGAAAGCAACTTGACGAATCAAAGCAGCGACAAGAGGAGTCGGAACAAAGATGTGTTGCTGAGGTACAGGGTTTAAAAGAGCAACTTGGTAGAGTTGAGGGTTTGTTTTCAGAGCAAATGAATCGGTTTGAAGGTTTACTAGTACAGTTGGCAAGTCAAGTTAGTTCCCCTGTGCAGACAGAGAGGCCTACTGTAAATCCACCCTCCCAAAGAGGTATGCATTTTTTAATACTCGTTCCAGGAAGTATCTATATGGTTGACCAAAAAAAGAATTAGCTATATGGTGTCTGGAAAAAACGGAATTACAATCTTTTTATACTTTACATTGAAGTATGGCTCGTTTGCATTGACAATTCTACTTGTTTCTTGGTTGGTAAAGTATGAGGCAGACACCACTATAAGTGTTTCATAACTCTTCACTGATGATAAGAATTCAGTGAAGGTTGAGTTAGTATGCTGTTCTATATCATGACCTCCGTGTCATAAGAAATGCCTTTGGTTTTTGTAAAATGTTGTGGCTTTGTACCATGGCTATATGTGTTGAAGGACCTGAAGTTCTGTGACTTCAGAGGTTCCATCCCAACGTTTAGGTACATGTTACTTATAGTCCTGTTAATGAAGATATAGGTTCCGTAAATAACACACCATCCTACTTGGGTAAATATGTAGTGTGTGGAATCAATGAGAATGGCGACAGGAGGTGTCATTTTCATCATTTTCAGCACTTGATTTGGTTTAGCTAATACCATAAGTTTGCAACATCGTATGATGTTACTGCGTACCCAAATACTTTTTCCTGCATCTCCATGGTGAACATTTGCCGCTGTGTTTGCTCTTTGTTTTCCTTACCACTGCATCTCCCTAGTGAAATCATACTTGCCTATGTGTTTTTCCCCATTTCATTCCTCATCTTAATAAATTTTTGCAGTCATTTAATTTTCCATTAGTTTCTAAAGCGGCATGTAGATGGCGGTGCGTACATCTTGGTGACCCTCTTTGGCTTGAGGAGTTGCTTTAGGGATGGCAGAATACCAGAAGCATATATTTAACTTTATAAACAAAAATTTAAAGCAAACAAAATAAAAGGAGATTGCATTTTTGAATGCCTTTTGCCTCACCTATATTGGATGCCTATTTTATAAGTGCATGCATACAACGCGTTTTTATTAAGTGGTGGAAATGTAATAGTTTGAACAGGGTCCTTGTTCATCGAATATAAATTAACCGTCGGGCTTGCTCTGTACAAACTCAACCTTATCTCTGAGATTGCTCTTAGTTGAATGCTTCCAGTCCAGTTCGTCCAGGATATGTTTTGATACTCAATTCATTTAGTGTTGGAGGTTGTAACAGCCACTGTTTTTTGTTCTCCTTTTTCAGGCCGGCCGCGGACTGTCCGACCTAGAAGATGAGGTCCACATCAGCTATATTTGTGTATTGCATCTCCGTTAAGAACCTGATAGTAATTTATTTGTTACTTTCAATGGCCCAAACGTGTCGTGTGAATTACGTGGATAAATGTTGAATTTGTAACTCACGTACTTGTACCAATGGATTGGTGCAGTAGTTTCTCGTGTTTTCTTTCTTTATGACACCAGGGTTTTGTAAAGTGGAGCAGTGGTGTTCTAGGACAGTCGATTTCACTTAGTGTGACAAGACTTTATTGTTAATGTATGACATCGGGATTTTTTTAGTTAAGAACGCTTATTTATTTCAATCACCTCCAAAAATGGTAGGAATAGAAAGAATATGTTTCTTTTATGTCCAAGGGAACATTGAATACGAATACGAAATACAAAATTCGTAATTTTAAACTGTGAAATCTAGGGACGGGATTTCCTAAGAAATGCTTTTGCTATTTTTCTTACTTTATTTAATATGTTATACAATGTTTGAAAATTAAATTTTCTTTTACTTTTATGTTTCTATCTATGTGGCACCATTTAATTGGATATGTGAACTGATGTCACGTCAGCCTTAAGTAGGCGCTAATTATGTTGCATAAGTTGGCTGAACAATTATTTAACAGAATACATAAAAACAACTCAAAGTAAAGTGAATATTGAGTTTCAGAGAGTAAAGTAACGATTTTTCAATTTCAGAGGACAAATTAGGATCGAAATCAAGTTTCCGGGAATAAAATAATGACTTTTGATTTTTATGGTGCAAACTGGAATCGAAATCAAATCAAGTTCTAAGGAGCTTAACCAAAAATAATCCTACTGAGAGCAACTCCACTTGAAGCATAGGCTAGTTCAAAGCAGGATAAATAGGTTGACACCCCTTAAAAACCTGTCAGCCTATTTAAATAGGCTGGCATCCAGCCCAAGTCAGTCCATAGGTTAGCCCAAAACATGCTGAGCTAAAGACCAACGTGCATGACCTCAGGCTGACGTGACAGGCTGACGTCAGCCACTTGATTTTTTTTTTTTTTTTTTTTTTTTTTTTTTTTGCGCCAGGTCTTAGCATCGGAGGCTGTATCCACCAGAGCGGAGGCCGCAAAGAGAGGTCCGTGCGAAAGAGATGGCGGAGAAAGAGATGTTGGGCTCGACTGTGACTGTTTCTCCGCGGCGGTAGCAGATGATGGGCTGCCGCGGTTGTTCTGACACCACACCGCAGACGGTGCTGGAGGCGGAAATAACGACAAGGGTGGAGCCGGAACCGAAGGCATGAGCTGGTGGTGGTATAACAGCGGAGAGGATGGTGGCGGTGGTAAGGGAGGAGAAGGGTCGTTTCGTCATAGAAAGAAATGGGGATTGACGGCATGGGTGGTGGGTTGGCGTGCTCTGGTCTGCTTCATTGGAGGAGCTTTTTTGGGGTATGCGTGCACGCAGACAGACACAGAAGAAGAGGAGAGAGATCCAAGTAGATTTTGGGGAGTTCAGAGATGATAAAAGACCTTTTTTTGGGAAGCCGACTCTGAGGTTGTTTCACAGCATTTATATAAAATTCGTTTCTTTTCTTCTTCTTATTTAAAATAAATAAATAAAATGTCAGAAATTAATAATATTTTTTATAAAGTTAGAAATTAAAATTAAAATTAAAATTATTTATTATTTTATAATAAAAATCAATAATATTTTAATAAAATTGATTAAGCTATTTAGTTTTACGGGTAGAAATGTATTTAACAAATTACTGTTTATTAAAACTTATCATTGTTCATTTAGTGGATTCAATTGGCACACATTAATTGAGTAAATTAAATAAACTGTGTACCACCGTATTTTTTAAAGATGAAGTTGCTCTAATTAGGAAATGAGAATCGAATGCTCACTTTCCATTTTTTTTTTTTCATTGTAATTAAAAATATCTTTAGTGACAATAATCTGGTTTGGTCAGTTACGAAAATGTAACCATAGTTATTGCCGGGAACCCAACTGACATAGGCTTTACCTGCAACATCTATAACGCACACTTACAGTTACAGCCGAGATTCTGTGTCCAAATCAAACCATGATTCCACACAGAAAAGCAAGATGATCCCCAAATCTTCCATACCCTAGATCTCTCCGATCCATTCGATACTGAAGAAGGTAACTCCTTCTCTCTCATTTGTTTTACCTTTTGATTTTTCTGATGGATTTTTTTTTATTTGAACGAATTAAACAATTTTGGAGCTTTTTAGCTTATAATTACTGCTCTTATTTTATTTTTGTAGTTTGAATTAGTTGGAGATATTTTTGAGGAACCCAGTTTGATCTGACTGATATTTTATTTTTTATTTCTTTTGATTTGTAATTTTTTTGAAGTTTGTTGGTAGATCATGAAGCGGAAACAAGCGTGCAGGGGGAGGGGACGGCCGCGAAAGAACCCGAATGTGGTGAGTGAAAGAGTGGTGAGTGAGAGGGTGGTGAGTGAGAGAGTGGTCAATGAGAGAGAAAATGCTTTCTTGAATTTTGTAAGTCACAATGTTGAAGAAGGAAATAATATTCTTGAGTATTATAAAACTGATGATGAGGACCGCAATGATGAGGAATTTAACCCCGAATTGGAGATTGATTCGGGGAGTGATTCTTCTTCAATGAGGAGTGAATGGTCAGATGGGGATCAAAATGTGAGCTCTTTGGATAGGACAGTGCAGAACTTGCTTAAGAGGTATGGTGAAGTGAATCACCAGATGGCAAACTCATCGAAGCAGATTGATGGTGCGCAAGTGAGTCCATTGGCAGTCTCGGGTTCTAGCTGTAGGTTCCAGAATGAGCAAGAATCGCCTACACATGAACCTCGCTCTAACAAGAAAGAATTGGGTGCTGCCCTTGCGGTATGATGAATATTTTGTAATTGGTCTCTGTTATAACATTTTGGTTTACAATTTTAGGCCCTGCTTATGTTCTTGTATGTTCTTAATCAGATATTTTGTTACGCAAGCTTATCTAACCAGATTGTGCTTAATGTGATTGAACTTACTGATGTTCTCAAATTATTTTACTTTTAGGTTGTTAGGAAAGTTATGAAAATGGATGCAGCTGTACCTTTCAACATTCCCGTGGATCCAATAGCTCTGAGGTTACCTGTGAGTGTGACTTTCTATTTGTGTGTTGTCTTACTGTTTTTCTCAAGTGATAACATGACATGGTGATCGTCATGATATAATGCTCTGGAATATGTCTTCTGGTTCTGTACTGTCTTTTATCTCTATTGCGTTTAAAAAGCTTTTAAAAAGGGATTGTGGCTTCTAGCAATAAGTACGTCGAGATACCCTGTTAAACATGTAAGAAACTAGCTTTTGGGGTACAAGCTCGACTATCGCTAAGAGCTTGTACATTTAGTGGAAAAATGACCTGAATGAGATGTTTTGTCTGCACCAAAGTATAATATTAATGCTATGACTTAGCTATCTAAGTATACACAATGAGTGTTTGGCATGCATTATTAAACTGAATGATACAAGCTTACCACTAAGCTTGTAAATTTTGTGGAAATATGACCTCAATGTTTTGTTTTGTCTGCATGGGACTATATTATAATATGAGTTAGCTACCTAGGTATACAAACTAAGTGCTTAGTATGCACTCTTTTATGCTGAATGTTGGAGGCTGTTACCTGGACGTGACATGGGGGAGTGTCATGTCTATCTCTAGTGATTGCTCTAAAGTGCTCACTCATCCATCTAAGGAAGAGACATCACAAGGTGGGAGGTGTACTTTCTATGTTCTTCAAATCATGACAATTCCAATTGAGCATTGGCGGCTCCTCCTTGCATTCCGACTTCCCTCACTTTTTCATTTCCTATAACAGTTCACAGTCAAAAGAGAGAGTGAGGGGTGGGATAGTTTGGTTGGGGCCTCTATTCTTGTGTGGTTGGCTTGCAGTGAAGAATGGTTTTGGGCTTGAGAGGAAAGCAAAAGCTGGAGTCGAAACCTATTATTTTTATTGGCGCACACATATATTTCCATTCTTTTACCAAGTAGGTCAAAAAACCTGATTTGATTTCATTTGATTGTATGAAAACATCGGTTTTGATTATTTATGTATTTGTATATACATATTATTGTACTTTTTCTATCTTGCTTGCATAATAAGTAATGCCTAATGTATATAGAACAAAGGTTACAAAGCCAGGGTCAAAAGTACCAAAAACCGCTGCAGTAAAAGCCTGAAAAGCACTTAATTGTGGTCAGAAACAGAATAATGTATTGTTGGAAGATTTGGATATCCTATGCGTTTAGAGCTTACTCTCTCTCTCTCTGTCTTCTATACTAAGGGATTTGTAAGCAGCCGTTAAATGATACGGTTTAGCTTTACCATGTGTAATTAGCATTATCTTAAAGGTCCTTGCTCGTTACTTCCAGTTCTAGGTGGAACTCTTATCCACTTACACAACTTCTCTCTTTTATATATAAAATTCTTTCGTTTCTTCTCCCAAAAAAAAAAAAAAAAAAAAAAAACAAAAGTCTCTGTTCTCCATATTATTTTATACATACATACATACATCTGCAAGTGAACGCACATTGGGGTTCGTATGCTGTTCTAGACATTATGTAGAATATGTTTTCAAAAAGGAAAAACAAGGCTTTTTGTAAAGTCTTAAGGTTCTATTTCACAAGTTGGAAATGTTAGCTTTCTGAGAGATGATTTTAATTTTTTATTTGATGTTATTACATACAGACCTGCAACGCCACACTGGTGTTATATATGTCGTGTGTTTTGAAATGCGTTGCTGCCTTCTTTTATAATTTTCCTCTTGCTCTTACTGTTTTATTTTCTACTTTTTTTCTTTTTCCCTTGGGTGTGGGTGTGGTGGCGTCTGGAACCAGGATTACTTTGATGTCATAGAAACACCAATGGATTTTGGAACAATTTGCAACCATCTTCAAAATGGTACAAAGTATACAAACTCGGAGGATGTATTCAAGGACGTCCAATATATTTGGGAGAACTGCACCAACTTTTACAGTGAGGGTAACTTTCTTTTGGACCTTATGAAACGGGTGAAGGAGAAATTCCTGAAATATTGGGCAGCTGCTGGTTTGTGCGGTAAAGAATGTGGGACAAGTAATGGTAAGGTTTCATGTTCCTTTTATTTTGTTACTTTATTTGGAAATGTTTAAAAATGTGAAAGGGTAAGCTGAGACTCGAATTATAATAATAAAAAAAATACATTATAGTTAAAAGTATGTTGACTAGTAATCAACGAACACCATATAATTCAACAATCTTTCAAACTTAGAAACGAAACAAGCATAACTCACAGACGGTTTACTACATTCAAAAACCAATTCCAAAAAGAGAAGCCATTTCATCCATTCCGTTTCCACTACTTCTCATTATTTTTGTTAGGGACTTGAGACATTTTGGGTCTTTAATATTTTATTTAAGAAGTGTCAGTTTACCACAGATAGTATAAGCATAAGCCTCAGCAGAATAGCGCACGTCTTAGCCAAAATGTGTAAATGGAATTATTGCTAGAATGCCTAGAAATTAGCTATCTTCCTTAAACAATTGATAAACAATGCATTTCATACATACATTTGCCTTTGATAAGTTTGAGCTCTGATAAACTTATCAACACAAAATAGGGGGTCTTTAAATGATTATCATTCTAAAAATATAAGGTTAAGAAAGAGAGAAAACCTGCAATTAAGGCTCTTTCTGTTGTGGGCTTCAGATCTATGCAGCCTTACCCTTGCTTGCAGAGAGGCTAGTCCTGTTTTAAACTTGGCAACTTTAGGTTGATATGAAGTAACTTTGCAGTTGCACAAAAACCTTATCGTGGAAGTACGTTTATTGAATTGTTCTATAAAGGCTTCGTAGTTCTCATGCTTGAATGATACTTGTATTACATATGGTTTAACTTTTTTGTCACTGCATGTTTCATGTTGTGGTTTTGATCAAATATGGATTGACTTTGATTAATTCCTTAAGTGCTCGCACTTAAGTGTGTACGTACACAGTTTTATCACTTTTCCCACCGTGTATAGGTGTGTGCAGATAAAATCTTCTAAATCGATAGAACCTTTGTAGACATCATTATTCAAGTTTTTTTCCGCATACTATTTGTATATTAAGTATATTGTTTAAGACCATAAGAATCTACATCTGAGTTCATTTTATATCAATATTATATTCACACTTGATTAATGTTAATAATATAATATTTTTAAGCACTTCCTCTGTGCTTCTTCATAAAATCACTTTAAAATAATTTTAAGTCATTTTATGGAGAATCACATGGGAGGTGTTTCTCTACAAATAATTTTTCAGTAATTTTACAAAGAAGCGCATGGGAGGTGCTACTCCCTAAAAGTGATTTTGGTCCTCTTAGAATCGTTTTCAAATGAACCCTAATCTTTTAATTGCTTCTTATGATATTTACTTAGGATGGGGCATGCATATTATATATTTCATTACCACTGAAGGCTACCTCTTTCCTGTTTATTAAATTTTGATTATTTTCTTTCTAGTTTTACCAAGCTCTAATGTGGGGAAAAGGAAGACACGAGGACCTACCCGTAACCTTAAACTAGCTCAAATTCCTCCTGGAGAAAGATTCGAAATCAGCTGGAAGAACCGGAGGGCCGTAGGTGAAGGCTCCACGTTTTTCAAATCAGAGTGTACAGCCCTGGTTAGGCAAACACGGGAGATACCCCTACAAGTCAAGTCATGGAAGGAAATCCCATTTGATATTAAAAAGAAGGCATTTGAACATGTCTTGGTCAGTACAACAAAAAATTTGGAAGTAGTTCACAGTAGACCAATTAATTTTCCCTTAAATCCTTATTTTTGCATGTTCATTGTGTAATATTTCTTCGTACATGTTCCTCAGAAGCGTTTCAAAGTTGAAGATCACATGAAATGGGTGTTGGATCAGATTCATAGATCCTACCACAGTTATCGGCATCACCTTAAGAAGACGTGCTATGAAACATGTGAGACGATTGAGGAAGCACGTGAAAAAGTACCACCAAATGTTGCAGAGGATGATTGGCAGTATCTTGTAAATTTGTGGAGCTCACCTGAATGGCAGGTACTGCCAAATGTTACATATCAAAGAAGATAACAAGAGAAAAAAATCAAGAACTTTACATTTTTCCTATTTACCTTTTAGTTCTCTACTCTGTTTATTTGTATACATTGATGGTCTTTTCCTTAAATGCAGGTACTTAGTAAGCAAAACAGGGAGAATGGTTCCAAAAATAACATTATTCACACATCTGGCTCCAAGAGTTTCTCGCAAATCCGTGAGGAAGAGGTAATGACCTGTTTTATTCACTGTGTCTTGTGTTTAGTAATATCTTACTGAGTTGCTCATCTTTCTACTTCTTCTTGTTCTCTTTGTTTTTGGTAGAAAAATAAGACTGGAAATGAGCCTGGCCGTACACTTTTCTGGGAACTCACCCATGTGCGGCCTGATGGACTAGCCGCAAATCCAGCTTCACAGGAGGCATTGGTATATATTGAACCTGGAATTAAACTATAAAAATGCAAGCATACCTAATTTTTAGTTAATTTATTATGTATGTTGAGTTCCGTATAGGTTTGGTTTCATTTCTTCTTTATGTGAAAAAATGAGAATAATATTTAATTTTTCCTAGTTGTTCCATTTTGTGAACGCAGTCGAAGCTCAAGAGACTTTATGCTCAAATGGCAGCGGAAAACTCACAGATGACTGAAGATGAGATTTTTGTAAAGGTTTTTGGACCTGAGCGTTCATCGAGGGTGCGTGGTTACGGGGATGGTGTAACACGTAAAGAGTTAATGGAGCCATCATCATCGTCGTCGTCTATTGTCAGTGAACTTAAAAGGCAACTTGAGGAATCAAAGCAGCGGCAAGAGGAGTCTGAACGAAAAAGTGCTGCTGAGGTACAGAGCTTGAAAGAGCAACTTGGTCGGGTTGAGGGCTTGCTATCAGAGCAAATGAGTCGGTTTGAAGGTCTACTAGTACAGTTGACTAGTCATATGCAACCCCCTTCCCAGAATGAGAGGCCTACAGAAAATCAACTCTCTCGAAATGGTAGGCATCTTTGAATACTTACTTTCTAAGGAGTTATTGCATAAGTTTTTGTGGAAAAACAGATTTACTAATTTTGATACTTTATATTGTAGTATGATTCATTTGCATTGAGAATTTAATTTTCTATTTTCTTGTCTGTTAAAAACTGATAGGGAAGAATATGAATGAGGCACCATAACATATCAAGTGTTTCATAATTCTTCATTGATAAATAAGTTAATGAAGGTCGAGTGTACATGTGTTATTTTTGTTCAACGACCTTCTGTGATAAAAAGCCTTTGAAATTCTATATCTTCAGAGGCAACTTTTTGGATATGTGTTTCTTGTAGTCCTCTTAATGAAGCTATTGGTTCCATGAATGACTGACCCTCCTATTAGTGGTAATGTGTGGAACCAATGAGAATGGTGATCGGAGGTGTAATTTTCATCATTTGCCACTGTTTTGCTTCCTCCTGTGTAATTAAAAACTCAAAATTTTTAGTATCTGGTTTGGTTTGACAAATACGAAGGTTTTCCACCATCGTGCGATGTTACTGTGGATGGTTCTTGTCTGATCTGAAATACTTTTCCCTGCATCTCCCTAGTGAAATTTTGGCGTTGTGTCTTTGTAGTGTAGAAACGATGATTTTTATGAAGTGTTCAAATTTTATAGTTTTGATGGGTCCTTCCTCAAATTAGTTTTCCATTTAGTTGTTTACCGGTGATAAATTCACTCATGGCTTGCATTGCATAAATTCAAGTTTATCTCTGAGATTACTCGCTGAACGCCCTCTGATTCATTTCGTGCGTGATATGTTTTGATGCTTAATTCGTTTGTAACAACTGTTGTTTTTGTTCTCTTTTCTCAGGTCGGTCACGGACTTCCCGACCTAGAAGATGAAATCCATATCAGCTATGTTTATGTTCTGTCTATCCATCAAGAAGCTGAAGTAATATATTTTGGATCATAGTATTATATTTCATTTGACGCATCAAAAGCTTTTTTGTGAATTAGATGAATGTGTTCAATTTGCCATGGATGGTTAGTGGATTTTTTGTTCAGTTATAACTGATGAAATTGTATCAATGGATCATTAGGGTTTTTATGGACATTTTAACGGAAATTTAACCTCTAGTTTTTGTTTTTAGAGTTGCTGTCCAGAACCGCAGCTGGTGATGGCAAGATCAACCGATAGAAGCCAAAGAATCAGCAGCAAGGGTGTTATTGTTTTCGGAAAATCGTTTGGCGAGTGAAATGGGAGCAGCCTAAACCGTGAAAACGGGGGTTTTGATTGATCAAAAAGAAGAATCTATTTAACTGACATGCCCTTAGGCACGGCCATACATAACATAAAATGATCAGATTTCGAATCTTAATTGATGAACTGATCATATCAAACATTAAACATTGACGACGTAGCAAATTGTCGCCGAAGACATGCTGATTGGGGTTGAATGAATTATTTGAGCCAGAAAATCTACTTCACAAAGATGTTCTAAGAAAAGAGATTCAAACTCAACCGCAAAGAGCATATTTTTCTAATTAATTAATCTTAACACACATGGTAAGCATAACATTGATTGATAAGCAAAATTTGAGAGAATTAAAGACTCGTTTGGTATGACTATAACTATTCAGAACCCTACTGCGCAATGTTATACATAAAATGCAAGTGACAAACTGACTTCGTCTTGGTCTTCAAATGCCTCAATACCTCGCATCATTTTTTCTATAAAAATGAAATCTAAAGAAATTTAGATACAGACAAATATGTGTCTTTTGGTAATTGTGCAAAGACTTGAGAAATCTAGAGTTCTATATATTGATAGCAAGTAAAGGACTAGAAAGGCGGTTCCTGTCAGTGACTAACCTAACATCTAATCTAACAAAATCTATCGTTTGACAAAAAAAAAAAAAAAAAAACACAGTTGGCATAAATCTGTGTGCATAATCAAGTTTTGATAGGTCTTATACGTTTTAATTTGTTCAACCAATTTGGAAAGTGAGTCATCTTGACGTTAACTATATTATTCGTTCATCCTTATCTTTATATTAATTACTCAACCCACAGAGGAAACTTCACAATACTAAATCTTTTGGTGTAACTATATATTTACACAAAGGGGTAGATGAATAAATTGGTTTTGAACTCGCCATTCGCGAGTATCGAACCTAAAACCTCTCACTTACAAGAAATTCAAACGTCTACTCATGATTACATAACACTAAACCAAACACAAATTTTGCTAAAGAAGCGTTCAAGATAATCTACTAAACGCGGGCATAAAAACCCAAAATGTAACTCAAAACTTGGACTTGAATTGAGTAAAATTAGACTCTCAGTATAAACATCAACATAAGATAAGTAGTTACAATTCAATCTGATTCCGGTAACCGTAATTGAGATTGACTCGGGATCAAATAAAATAACATTTGGACGCCTCGCAGAACCGAATGAAGTCTGTCATTTGCTCTCATCCCTAATGGCCATGCTAGTTTAGAGTATGGAAAAAGAACCGTGTGGATCAAGCATATGTCACGGTACAAACCAAGTGTGTCTGATCTCAAATGGAACAAGGAGAGTGAATTCTCAAACACTAGAATGCCGAGATCAAAAGCAAGGATGCAAGTGCAATGTTGAGAAGGCTCCTTTGTGATCCAATACACAATTCCGTTCATATATGTGAATCTGGATTATAATAAATGGACATCAGTTAACGGTCGACTTGACAGAATTTTTAATAGATGTATGAAATTGCAATGAAATATTATGTAAATGTTTGAAATTGAAATGTTATAAAAATGTTGTATGAAGTTGCAATTGCATCCAAAGCTGAAGGGGTAAAATATAATTTACCCTCAGAGTTACATTACGAGATTATTGTCTAGTTCTTCTTATACTTGTATATTAACAACTATGCCAAATTATGTCACTCTTTTATGAACAACAATGCATAGATTCTAAATAAATAAGGTGAAGCCAATAAGATATGATATAACTCTCTAGGGACTCATACGTGAGATTTGAAGTCATGATAATGCAAGTTATTAGAAAGAGTCATGTTATTGATGCGGATATGTACCTCTGGTAAATCATGGATACGATGTTCGAGAATCAGGCACACGTCAAACCCTTTAGAGATTGAGTCATCTACTGATTCGTCTTGGTGTTCAGATGCGTCAATATTTCGCATCATTTGCTCTATGAAACATTAACCTAAAGAAATTTAGATCAAGATGTATCTTTTTCGTAATTGTGCAAAGGCTTGAGAAATCTCGGTTCCTTTTATTAACAAAAATTAAGGGTCTAGACGATGGTTTTACAAATACAGTGAGCACAAACATGTGTGCCGCATCAAGTTTTGACAGGTCTAATATGGTTTTAAATCGTTCAGACCAATTTGGAAAGTAAGCCATTTGGACGTTTACTATATCATCAGTTCATCCTTCATCCTTATCTTCATATTAATAACTCAACCCACAAGAGAATCTTCACAATATTAAGGATTGCCCGGCGCGTTATCTATTAAAAAATTAAATAATTAAGCAGAAAATAAGAAAAAGTGGGGGGGGGGGGGTGGTGGGGGATGATAATCGAGGTAATCTACATTTAACACATTATCCTTAAATATTTAGGACTCGTTTGAGACTACTTACCATTATCTAGACCCAAAGTAGGTAAAAATCACCGAAACGAAAGTGCAGGTTAAAATAAAAATTTTAATTAAATAAAAAGAGATGAATGGTGAGGGTAAAAATAACATCTCCAATAAGAATAATTAGTAATTAGGAATTTTTACAGGAGTGCATGAAATATTAATAATAGGGAGCTTTATATATAGAGACAAAAATGTTAACTATATTTCAAGGAATTCCACTAGCTTTTAAACTTGTCAAGTAGAGACAAAAACATAAAAACAACTAAAGCCCAACCCAAAAACATGGAAACAATGTTTTAAAATACTAGCCATACCCCTAAGGCTTTAGGGCAACTAATAGAACCTAACCCTTACAACTCCAACAAATTTAATATGTGTCATAAGCTCAACTATTTATGCAGCATCAGTTTTCAATCAATTTGTATCCATTATTACTATAATCAGTTCAACTTGTCCTCAACCATTTTTGCATAATCAGTTCAATCAATCATTACCCACTTTTGCAGAATCAGTTCAATCAGTCCTTGATCATTTTTGCAGAATCAGTTCAACCTGCCTTCGACAATTTTTGCAGAATCAGTTCAACCCGTTTTCGACAACTTTTGCAGAATCAGCTCAATTAGTCATCGACCATTTTTGCAGAATCAATTCAACCCGTCCTCGACCATTTTTGCATAATCAGTTCAACCCGCCTTCGACCATTTTTGCAGAATCAGTTCAATCTGTCCTCGATCATTTTTACAAAATCAGTTCATTTAGTCCTTGACCATTTTAGCAGAATCATTTCAATCCGTCTTCGACCATTTTTGCAGAATCAATTCAATCTGTGCTTGACCATTTTTACAAAATTAGTTCATTTAGTCCTTGACCATTTTAGCATAATCATTTCAACCTGTCTTCGACCATTTTTGCAGAATCAATTCCACCTGTCCTTGACCATTTTAGCAGAATCAGTTCAACCTATCTTCGAGTATAGGGGTGGGCATGGTTTGGTTCGATGTATTTAGGATGAAACTGAAACCGAAGCCGAATTTTTTTACGATTTGGTTTGATGCGGTTTTGAAGCTTGAAAGGATATGGAACCAAACCATTTGGTTGCTGTTCGGTTTCAAATCATTTACAAACTAAATACATTATGTCATCAATACAACCCAATTGAAAAAGAAATTAATGATCACCATATTAAAATTCAGAGGTATTCGTTGATCTACCCCCTAAACTTGTAAGGATTAGCCAATTCCCCCACCACCACCCCCCCTTCAACTTTAATTTTGGCCAATTTTCCCCCTCAACTCTCATAATTAGTTAATTTCCCCATTGTTGTTAATTTTTCTGAATTTTCCCTTTATCATTTCATTAAGTATGTCGCGTGTTATCCACGTGAGCCCCTTTTCACCAAAAAAGAAATTGACCAAAAAAGAGAGAAGCACCCTAGTTCTTTAGCGTGGCAATGACTTTCGACACCGCTTACAATCCACAACTCCTTGGCACCACTAAGCCCTCCCATGAAACATTTCAAATCATAGCCAACCGGTGACGATGCCTACTAACCCTCCCATGAAACCCTTCCATTTCAATTTTGTATAAAAGTAGCAAAAAAATTGACTTGAATAATGAACCTCCAAAACGCACCTGCAATTATATACAACCCATAAAGCAAACCCATCAATAAACCCCTAAATCTCACTCTCCATAATCGCAGAAACCCAACCCCAAACCCCCCACACATCGACGCCACTACAACAAACGCCGACAGTACTGCCGCGCCCAAAAAACATCAGGAAACCCACACAAAGCTTAGCTCAGGCAAAGGAATTGCCGTTTGTTGAATCAGAGCCTCCTGGGACGAAAAGGAAGTGAACGAGCTGGATAAGAGAGGCCGGGCAATGAGGGTGGGCAAGGAGAAGAGGGAAAGTGAGAAGGAGAAGGGAGCTGGGAGAGGTGGAAGGTCAAAAACGTAGAAAATGGCAAAAATCGATGGGGGGAAAGGGGAACGTGAATGAAGGTTAAGCAACGGAAGGGGAAGCAGATGAGATGATTGATGGGAGGGTTTTGAAGGGGAAGCAGATGAGATGATAGATGTGAGGCTTTTGAAGAGGAAGAAGATGATGAAGGTGGACGAAGAAATCGCGCCAGTGGAGTACTAGTGGACCAAAACGGGCTCGGCTCGGAGAAAAGGAAGAAAATAGAAAGTTTGGAGAAAAAAGAAGAAGATAGAAGGTTTGGATAAAATGACGTTTTTGTCCTTTAAGGTGGTCACATGGATAACACATGACATAGTGAATAGAAGAATGGATGGAAAATTCAGAAAATTTAACAAGGAGAAATTGACTATTTATGAGACTTGAAGAGGAAAATTGGTCAAAATTAAAGTTAAGCTGGAACTTGGCTAATCCTCACAAGTTCAGGGTGTAAATTGATAAATACCTCTAAAATTCAACTTGAAATAAAAATTAATAACTATTAAATGAAAATCAACCACATAATAACTAGTAAAGATTTAAATCACATCTTTGTAGACTTCGTTATATGACTAAAATTAGAAAAGAAGTGCTGCACGGAAATAGAGGTTGTGTTGCAATTACAGCTCCAAAACTCGTTTTACACGAGGAATGAATTGAATTTGAACAGCAACAAATTCACTACAATTCGTTTATCTTTAAGATTAATGCCCATGGGTTTGAGAACCTTGGCAGCATTACCCATCCCTTCACCAATAAAACTCAAATAGTATCTTGCAAAAACCCAGAACCTGTACTCCCTCTGCAACTCGCGAAGGACCAAGCTCCAGTCCACTGCAACTTTAACAATCCAAGGTCCTATGCACCGCGCCTCAAGCTCGCCGCCACACTGTTCTTCTCGCGCGCAGCCTGCATCGTCAGCCTTGCGTCTGCCCAATTTCGGAACTGCAAACAGCACGGTCTCAGCAATCCTCGGCTTCGGGGGCTGAAGGTTTTGGAGATTTGGGCTTCGAATTTTTAGGATCTGTGGAATTGGTGAGAACCGGAGACGGAGCGAAATAAAAAATATGAACCCAAATTGTTGAATCAAATTAAAAAACAAAAAGAAAAGAAATCGGAATGAAATTGAAACAGAACAAATTGGAATGAAAGATCAACTTCCTGCCATTAGTAGCTTTCAAACAGAAGAGGGGCAATTTGGTCACTTAACACAAGTGCATTAAAATTTGTCTCTTCTTAAAATAATTAAAAACCATTGTCTCAGTTCAAGATTAAAGTTTAAAAGTACACCTTAGGTGTAATTTTTCCTTAATAATACTATGTAGTAGTAATCGAAACCTAAAACTATTGTAGTATCCAAACTAGGGCTGGGCATTTTAGAAAAAGAACCGACTGAACCATTCGAACCGCACCGACGGATTGGTTTGGTTTATTTTTTTAATCATAATTAATACGTGTAGTAATATAAATAATTAATTATTTACGAGTTATTGTGTATTCACCATATGTAAATAAAACTCGATTCGTTTCAAAATCCCTTTTCCTTTCATTCAAAAAGCAAATAGCAAAAAGAAAATGCAACCTTTTTGTGCCTAAAATGCAGAGAGCAATGAAATTATGAAAGGAAAACAAGGCCACCATTTGGCGAAGGTAGCAAATGCTCTTTGGTGCTCTCCTTGGCTGAATTATTTGTGTTTTCCCTCGAGGAATCAATCATATTGGTGATACGTTATGTTGCTTTTGGAAAAAGAATTTGTTTTGTACTATCATCTTCACACAAACCAAAACCCAATCCAAATCAACTCACCACTGTTGGTTAACCGACCTTATCAGTTTTAGACCCAACTTGGTCGGTTTCAGTATGCAATTTTGCCCAACCGACTAGGTATGTTTGGTTTTGGTTTTGGCCCAAAACCCGACCCAAACCAATCCATGCCCACCCCTAATCTAAACTCATATGCATGCATACCGTTACACTAAATAACAACAAAGTCTTATTTCACTAAGTGGGGTCCTATATGAATCCTAAAACATCATGATTTTGATTAGTTATCGTCAAATTAGTTTAAATTTTGAGATTAGTGAGACAAATAGATTAAATTAAAATCATCAAACAATAATCAATAATGTATTGAGTATCACCGTCACTTTAGTGTCGTGAGCAAAAATATGTCCAAAATCAAAGGCTTTAAGTTGGTGACTTGAGGGAATATTAGTTGGAGTTGAATTAATTGAATTTTGAATTGGAAGATAAAAGGAGAAAATATGAATTTTAGCCCAAAACACCTAACTCTCCCCAGCCTGTTGAATTTGAATACCCTCAAATGGGCTCATTTTAGCCCAATTAGATGGCCCAATAGTATCTATACATTCTCGCTCTCTAAACTCGCAACAACTCTCTCCCCTTCCCCCTTCTCGTAGAAAAAAACCACAGTGAAACGTTCTCTTCTTCAAATAATCAGCTGCCTGCACTGGTACAGTATCTTTCTCTCCCTCGTTAGAATAAAGTTTGAATTTTTATTAGTTTCTTGGGTGTTGAGGAATCTAGGGTTTTCTGCAGTTGTTTGGTTTTCTTGTTTTTAGGGTTTTGTGTTGCTTTGATCGAATTTGGGGTTAGAGAGTTGCTGGAAAAAAAAAAAGAATAATTATTTGTTTGGGTTGTTTAGTAATGCTTTAGATCTGTTTAAATTCGAGACGTTTAACATTAACAATGAAGTTTCTAATTGACCGAATGGTTGAAAGTTTTTATATTTTGGTTTCCCCAATTGCAACTTAATTTCTTGGGTTTTTTTTTTATTATTATTAATTTTTGCTTAAAGAGGTGAACTTGTATGAAATTATGACTTAATCGTTATAGCTTTTGTGGAATGAATTGGAAATTCTGTGGTATGTGCAGTGCGGAGCAGGGATAGTTTACTTTTTGGTTAGAAAATGAAGCGGAAGCGAAAGAACAAGAAAGGAAAGCCCAAAGGGTCTGTGGGGGGAGGAAATGAGGCGGTTTCAAGTGGGGCTATCGTAGATTTGGAGGATGGTACAAATATGGATGAAGACGGTAATTACGATAATAAGTATGAGTCTGGAATGGAAGTTGATACCCCTTCGTCGACTGGGACTGATCAGCATATCAATCTTGCCAATATTAATCCTGACGGTTCAATTGATAGGGGTGTTGGGAAATCAGTGGGAAGAGTTAAAGTGAAGCTTAAGACTTCGAGAACAATGGATTCTCAGCCTACTTCATCAGATGCATACACTCAAAGCGATACAGATAGAAGTGGCCAACAAGTTGGTTTGGAAAGACAAGGTCTGGTTTCTGAGAAAATGGAGGATAGTGCCAATTCATTGCATGAAGTAAACGTTGGTGCTTCTGTGAACACGTCGAAGAAAACTGGGGGTATAAAGATTAAGTCATCAAAGGTGTTGGGTTCTAGTGTCAACCACAGTACTGATCCTGTTCCTGCACGGACTGAGAGTCCACATAAAAGAGAATCAAAGATGGCTGATCAAAGTTCTCGATATAATAAGCAAGAATTAGATACTGCACTGACGGTATGTTGAGAATTTTGAAATAGATCGTATTTCTTTTGGGTCATGTAAACCTTTAATTTAGTGTCACCGGTTTCTGTTTCAAGTGCGCTTTTGTGTACGTACTTATATTTGTCTTCACTTATCACGTACACAGATAATAAGGAAGGTGATGAAAATGGATGCTTCTGAACCCTTTAATGTCCCTGTGAATCCTGAAGCTTTGGGAATACCTGTAAGTTTGATTTTCGTTTGTACTCAATGTACATGCATGTTTTGGTCTTCAGAGCTAGAAGGTGAAAAATGCAAAGCAGTAAGGGAAAAAGGTGAAAAATCCTCAATAACACTCCTACAGTCCCTAAAAGAGAGAACTTCTGAAAATTCCTTGATAGGCAGTTTAAACTGCAGCTCACATTGTTGCAAAATACATTATTCTCCTTAAATTACTAAATCCTATGAAGCACGGATACGTTGGTCACCCATGTTTACAGAAACAAAGGAAACAGCTGCTCATGGTGCGTTGAATACCCATGTTTTTCACAAAGTATGCACTAATGAGAAGAGAAAAAATTTTGGTTGCTTTCAACAAATCTTATGTTAAGTTGTTAATTTTTAGGAACTGTAAATGCTTTTCAATCTCTTCTCTTCTATCAGGCATGTTCCTTTTCCATGAAGTAG
The DNA here is from genome assembly GCF_963583255.1 of Pyrus communis. Lineage (NCBI taxonomy): Eukaryota > Viridiplantae > Streptophyta > Magnoliopsida > Rosales > Rosaceae > Pyrus > Pyrus communis. Next base: position 42,534,194 of record NC_084803.1, read on the forward strand.
GCATTGTAAGCTTGTTCTGATTTTTTACTCCTTTTAATTTTTGGGATATTGAGGGCTTCTCAGAGGGTTGTGGCACCAGATTCTGTTTCCTTGGCTGATACTACCTTATATTTGTTATGCCTGAGGCTTGATTCATTTGTATAGCCCATTGTTTTACGTATATGCTTTTTAATGGGATGTGATACAAGTGGGCCTGATGGGTTGGTCTTCAGAGCTAGAATCACGAAATGATTTTATATGGATGTTTTCAAAGTGTAACCATGCTCCCTAATGTGCAAAGCATATGCATACCGATTATTTGCTAGACTTCTGTGTGCCTCAATTGGATGATCACAAGACTCCTACAAGTTCCCGTTGTGATTCAAGTCCATCAAAAGTGCTTAGTTTCGAGGAACTATATTGATAAGATTATTGAATAGTTTATTTATGTTTATTGCATGCGACTCTTGTCAGATACACATTGCACACAGATTTGAGCTTGAACCTTTTCTTTTTCCTTGGTAGGTTTTTTTTGTATGCTCCATTTCATCTCTTTGAGGTTTGGTTTCTGAATGTTATGCTATGAATGCTGTATCATACCTATTTTCTTTTCTTCATGCTTTTATTAATGGCATTGTGTTTTGTTTTGTGGGCATGGGGTTTGTCTGGAATCAGGATTATTTTGATGTGATAGATACACCAATGGATTTTGGAACCATATGCAACAATCTTGAACAGGGTGGCAAGTATAATAATTCCGAGGATGTTTTCAGAGATGTTGAATACATTTGGAACAATTGTTATAAGTATAACAGTAAAGGTGACTACATTTTGGATCTTATGAGGCGGGTGAAAAAGAATTTCACTAAGTATTGGACTACAGCCGGGTTGTATAATGGACAACCAAGAGGAACTAATGGTGAGGGTTTTACAGTTTTGCCTTTTCCCTTGTTGATACTTTTTAATCTTCTTTTTCTGTCCTGAATTTGACAACCAACCTCCTTTTGGATGCTAATACCGTAGCCTTCTCTGGGAATTTACCTATTACCTACCCATATATTATTGCAAGATTACCAGAGTCATTGACCCCGGAAGTAATAAAGAACTACAAGATGCACTTAAAGGCAATGGTTGTGAAACCTTATTGAAAGAAGAGGATGTAAATAATGACCGCTCCTTGATTGGATATATGTGATATGACTAATTGTAGGTTCATGTTTCGAACTGTAGTTGTTGAAAAGAATAATGTAAGAATTGAACGTAATGTCTGCTAAAATGCCAAAGTATTCTATGCTAGATCCGAGAATTTATTAAAAATTAAGCGAATAGTTTGCTCTGAAAGTTTATATGTAGTTGATGGGTTTCTCTGCTTGTAATATGCAAAGCTATGCTCAGCTATTGACTTTGCTTCAGGTGGCTTCTCTGGTTGGTTTAGATTTTTGGAGTCCCTAGTGTCCATGTTTATGACAGCTACCTGAGCATTGTTAATTATCTTCATGCTAGGTGTTGAAAGCCCTCAAGAGATAATGGCTTCATCTGATCAGGGAAAAGTACATGTTAAAGGTGGCCAATCAAAGCAGAAAACACGAAAAGGTCATGGGTATGTTTTTACATCTTAATCTGTGTTGATTTGTTCCTTGAAACTATCAATCAATATGATATGCAGATTGTTTCTGAGTGTAGTAATTTCGAGAAACTTCCTTTTATGGTTTAGGGTTTTTGCACCTTCCTTACCAATATATGTAATTACCGGTAAATGCCTTTTTTTTTTTTTTTTTTGACAAGCAACGATACAGCGATTTATTAATAGGAACCAAAAATTACAAGAGGATTTATTAATGGCTTTTATACCAGCAAGCAATAGCCATTACAGTTGTTGGGCAGTAGGTTCCAAAGCTCATACCAGCATATTTATGTTGTAGTATAACTAACTATGAGTGCCTTCTTAGCAGATAATTGGGCAAGGCTGTAAAGCCGTGGTAAAAGGCTTTTCCCTTGCTACGCTTGATTACAGTGTCACACTATTATTATGCAAAGGGATGTTTTATTTCCTGATGCTAACAACATCTGCTTTCTCATTCATTGTATTTATTTCTGTGTTTCATTTTCTTATAGTCGATAAACAATGTGTTTTTTTTTTTTTTTTTTTTCTGTGCTGAGGAGCTTAGGTATGCCTTGTATAATTTTCTGGTTCCATGTAATTCCTTTCATTTATTGCATTCTCAAAACAATGATGTTTTAATCCATTTGACCTGTTTCTTGAGGTGGAGGGAATTTTTGGGTTCTGGGAGATTGTTATAGCGTATGCCTGGGTAGAGGCATGTTTCATATGATACATGCGAGTCAAAGTCAACCAAAACTGTTGTAGTTGCTTTTTCTTATAAATTGTGTATGCAGGTACTGTACTCAAGATTGTTGTAGCATAGTAATTTTTATTCCCTTAATTTTTTGTAATGTTAACATTTAGAAGTGAACATCACATCCCACAGTTCTCCCCATGCAATGAACACAAACACAGATAAATTGCATGCAGTGTTGTAACTTCAAAATGATATTCAATTTGATCTCTTAACTTTTATAGCGCGATACTAGAAAAAGGTTTTCTTATGTTTCGAGATTTCTTCCATTTTCAGAAGGCATCATAAAGCGGATTGCTTATGTGCTATCTGTGTTCTAAAGCGCCGTAGAAGGGAGCGTGAGGAGAATGATCAAATTGCAAAGGGCCATGGAGCTAGTGATAATAGTCTTGCTCAAGAACTCAAGCAAGAGGTAAGTTGGAAGTTTTAGCCAATGGATCCATTCAGAAAATGATTATTAAAGTGGGTTTTCCCTTTGAATTCCTGCAATCAGATGCATTGCTAAGTATGTAATTAAGTAAATTAGTAAATACATAAAAACTATATGAGGAATTTTAAGAGATGTCATGAACTAGTAAAATCTTTGTTAATTCACCATTAGCTCTTTATTTCACATTTAAAATTTTTGGAAAACTAATGAAAAGGGCTTGAAAACTTTGAGTTTTAATGATAAGGACAAAATAAAGGGTAAAGTGAATAGTACCAGGATTGATTTTTTAGTGTAAAAATGTGGTTTTTCATTAAAGTGAACAGTACCGTGGGCTTGTCGTCAAAACTCCCTAATTAAAATTGCAATTTTCATTCAGTGTTAATTTTTACAGATCTGATCTGCTCTTTGGAGGGTGTTTTCATTTGTGTACAAGTATTGAAATTAGGAAGAGTAACAGGAATTCGAAATTGGACTTTTCTGAACTGTAATTTTTCGTGAGAATAGTAGTATAACCAGTTGATTTAATATTGATTGGAGCATCTTGTGCCATACACAAATGAATATTAAGAGATAGAGAAGAAACTATTGGCTAATTTTTTTTCATGCTTAGGGAGTATTTCCAGGAGGACAAGCGCATTGATATTTGGGTATTTTCTTTTTGCCTTTCCTTTAAAGGCTTGTTGCATACTGTAAGTGTGGGGTGAGCCCATAGCTAGTTTGTGGGTTTTTTTTTGCTTTCTTTTGTCATTGGTTTGGACCCAGTTTCAGAAACTTAACTAACCTTGAAGTTGTTGAGTTCTCTAGTTCTCTCTTTTATTGAAAACGTCTCATCGCAGCCACGTGACCAAAATGATTAGACAGGGTATGGAAATTTGAGTTTGTTAGCTTTTTGCATAAATCTTACATTAGTCAATTGATTGGTAACCTGCCTCTTCCTACTTGGAGTCCATCCTTGATGATTTAGTAGGCTAAAGTACTCTGTGATGTGCAAGTTTTAGCATGGATGGCTCAAGGGAGAGTGGATACCTGTGAGCTATTGAAAAGAAGAGGCCTAATATTAGCTCATCACCTTTTTGGTGCATTTCAATAGAGCTGAAAGCGTTGATCGCCATTTTTCTTAATTTTCCCATTGCCTTGGGGTTGTAGTGTATGTTATTTTGAAAGCAGGGTGTTGTGTGATTACCCCTTAAGATGTATCTCCCATCACCAATAATTATACTTTGAGGTTTTACATTATAAGGGACTGCCTTGGACAGTTGCCTTTTACTTGTGAAAAAAGACATTCGATAGTTAAATTGCAAACTTGGTTAATGTAAGTTCTTATTATCTATTATTGATGTATTTATTTTCATTATTGCTACTGCTACTGCTGGTAATCCTACTATTATTGTTAGATGATTATTAATTTATTACTTTTGAATCATCTCTCTTTAGGAATCTTCACTTGCGGAAAGTCCAGGTGGGAATTCATCTTCGGATATGGATGGATCATTGGAGCCCAATGCAGATGCGGAGGTAGAAGAAAAAGGAGAGGATGTGAAAATGGGGGTATCCAAGCAGCAGTATGGTCCTTCAGGGGAGAAGCACGAGGAGGAGGATGATGATGATGAGGGGAATGAGGAAGAAGATAGTGACACAGAGATGAAAGATGAAGATAATGGTGAAGCACTAGAGCAGTTTGAGAAATCAAGAGAAGAGCCTAATAAACAATTACAACCGATAACAGCAGAGGTTTCCGCAGGAGTCCAAACTGCTACAAACAAAGATAATACATCAATGCAGCAGGAGGAAGGACTTGTAGCAGATAAGCAACCTAAGGTATAATATTTTGCTTTCTTTGGCATCACCCATGTTTGAAAAATCTTTTCATAAATAACATCCAGATATTACAGAACCTTCACCTTTCTTCATACCAATAGAAAGTAGATACACTTCAAATTATTATAAATATTTTTACTTAAGTAGGCAACCAGATATAGCAGGAGATACAATGGTTGGCGTCCTGGTTGAACATATATTTAACAACAATGCAAAAGAATTTCTCTATCAAGTAACAGATTCGAGGTCACAATGGATACACATCTTTTTCTTTTCTGTATTTGTTTTAACAGTCTTAGTCTAAACTGTGAAGTTTAACAAAACGTGCTACTGCAAAAGGATTAACAAAACGTGCCACTGCAAAAGGAGCACGTTTTAATCTTTATATTTTTATGAGGTTTGAAATTTGCATTTGAAACTTTATTCAATTTTGAAGGTGCATGTGAAAATTACTCACTCATGGCCTAATTCAGTCGCAGGAATCGCAAGAAAGGAGGCATAAGAAAGTGAAAGCATATGAAAGTCTGCAATTTGAGAATCCGATGCTTTTGGACCTATGTGGGACTCTCTTCCCTGACAATAGTAAGTCTATCTGGAGTGGACCCCATTCACTGGTTCAGCATCACAGTTCTCGTACCAGTTCCATTCACGCAGCTATTAAAATGCTCATGAAGTAGGTCCTATCTTTTGGGCATATGAGGTAACTGAACATATCTCGGTACATGCATGCTTGTGCAAACCAGTGTTTAGTTGTTACTGATGCGTAATGGAAAATCGAGCAATAGGATGGAAACTCGGCTACAAATGTTCTAGATGGTAGTCTTCCAGTTCCTGTCATTCTCTACTTTCTTTCTACTTGTTTGGGAAGTAATAGCTTGAGATTTTCCGATTGCATACTGGTCAGTCTTGGTCGGAACCCAAGGACAAGCTGGAGACCTAATACGTTATTTACAAATGATGTAGCAGCAAGAGATTCTAAATTGGCTCTCTTAGGAGCATATGGAAATCTTATATCCATTGTATATATAGTTATCTGACATCGTTTGGCACTCTAGCAATGTGAGGCAAAACTCGTGCCTGTGGTTGTTTAATCCTGTGGAATTGTGGCGAGTGGTGCTAGAAAAGTATTAAACTCGAACTGGGTTTTTTTTTTCGTTTTTTTTTTTTTTTTTTTTTTTGGTGTTTCCGAGGAGAGGAGATTCAAACTTCGGATCTCTTTCAATGACTAATGTTGTGCATGATTTGTGTACTGTTTTCATAATAAGTATTTTTGTAATGTGAATGTTTGGAGTTGGTTGTCAGGACTCGAAGAGGATCGTTGTGTATGACTTTACCAGGTCATTTTGTTTTTTATACAAGCTAATTTAAACTAGGAGAGTTAGGTGTTCAGTCATATCCGAATCCATGGAGGTAAAAATGATTGGGCTGATGATTTTTGGTTTAGTCTGTTTTCAACATGTACTGGTGTCATCTCACATCTAAGCTTGGAAAACGGGTTGTGTTTGTATGATTTTTGGATTATACTGATTATCTCAATAGATCATGTCGTGTCAAGCCGGTTATCTTAAGGAGCTCTTAACAAATGACCCGACAAAGACCCGGCGTTAACGGCTAGTGTCATAGAAATTGTTATGCCTATTGATCTGGCAAACGATATCTTTACGGATGACCTGATAATGATCCGACTTGTTAACGGATTCTTAAACCGATGATCCAATAATGATCCGACACATCAACAAATTAACCCGAAACTTGTTATTCGTGCCGCTTCTTGTTTGGTTAACAAGTTGTGCAATAGTACTACTTTAGTGATATTCCTCTTCACTTGTAAGTGATAGATCTTAGATATGATTCTCGTTAAAAGCGAATTTAAGTCACATTATTGTTAGCCTATTATGAAGCTAAATTCATCTCCTCTCCTTAGTGTAGATAATATCGTTTGAATAAAAAATAAAAAATTAAAAAAGAGGTCGTGGAATAAATGGTCAAGCCTAATCACATCCCACGTTCCGTACTCGGTAAAAAGGAGCTATTAGTATCGACAACGAGGCAAACCTTAATACTGAAATAAAAGAGTGTACATGGAATCCGCTATCGATTTCTAACCATCAACTTGACATCTACAATTCAAAAATGCTTGTGTTTATGAACTTTCTGAGAAATTTGGGTCGACAATGTCTACGCGGTAGGCTTGAAAAATTGGCGACAAGTATAACCCTGAAATTTGAATCAACAATATCTACTGTAGGATACTGTAGGCTTTGGTGCATTCACGCACTAGGCCGATGAACTGGTGCAAATATAGAACGTTTGCCCTCCATGCAACCCCCGAAGACACGTCTTCTCTAAGATTCCACAGAAGTCCGCCGCAAGCATCTGACAGAGTAGCCGTGTTCATCTCATGGCAAATCGTACTTCACTTGTCCAAGGTACAGACCACAGGCAGGTGCCATGGGACTAGCAGCAGTCACCGTCTTTGCATTCAAGATCCTCTCGACTGTAAATTCCATTTTGTTTAGGAAAGAAAATAAGGGTTAGTTCATTACAAGAGTAGGATCAAATTACGAACAACAAAAAACATGGAAGAATCGATGCTGCCCACCATCAGGTACTTTTAAATCTCCGGTGCCAATGCATTTGAGTACACCAACAAGCAGTCTAACCTGCATAAATCTCAAAAGCCTCAGTAAATAGGTTGTAAACTGCTTGAACTGGAGGTACATAGACTATAATTAGACTCCAAGATGAATTTCCAATCAATTTTTGGTATAACTCTCAGTTTCGGTTGGCTTCATTTGAAAAGAAAAAAAAAACTAATAAATTACCCAAAATATAAGTGTGGTAGAAATTAAACGATTCTGTAGAACTCATGACACAGCGCTAAATAAAGAGGGCACAACGCATTTATACGAGAGATATACAAAATAAAATTTTGAAAACTCAAAAAGGAGAACAAAAAATTCAAGTAATACGTATAATGCAAATAAATCCCTGTTAATTATGTCCAAATTCACTAATGATAGATTTGTTAAGTTATTTTACGGGGGATGGTGGTATTGTCATTAGGGACGGGAACACTCAAATACTTTTAGGCTAGCAAAGTACACACCCAAAAGTAACCAAAAACAGTGCAAACTCGAGAAACGTTACCCTCTCCCTATGAACAGGAGTCAAGATAGCATAGACAGCAGGCGTGAATGAAAGATAAAAAAAAACAAGAAAAATTACGTTTAGGAACAAGAAGAAAGCATACAACACATACAAGAAATAATAAGCAAGATGTTTAGGAAGAAGAAACTCAACCTGGTGGTATAGAAAAGAACGTGCTCGTGCGGTTACCACAAAGCAACGGTGTTTTTTTCTCACGCCAAATCCTTGTCCTTCATTGAAACTAGAGGGTGTATCAGTCTCTGATTTGTTAGCGTGGGCATGAGGATCTTCCTCCACTAAATTGTTTTGTTTCCTCTCCATTATTGATGGAAAACAAGGACTTGACACTACCTCAGAAACATTAAGTTCATCCAACGTTCTGATTGGCGACTTTGCCTATAAATAACATAAGTTAAAAACATTATTCTTTTCCTTAATTTAGAGAACATCAAACACATACAACACATACAGGAAATAAAAGGAAAGAATATACAAGATAAGCTAGAATGAGTAAGCTACGGTATAATGTCAATAGTAAAGCATTCAACACTTCGAAATATCTTCCTAATTACGTAAGTTACCTGTTGAAATATCTTCCTAGTACTTCGTAAAATACGGAAAGGGTATACTACATAAAAAAATTAAGTACATGTATTATTCCGCAACTTTACTAAAAAAAATACTTTGAAAAATTTGGCCATTTTTTTTAATTTTAATATTTTATTTATTAAAATTATTTATTTATTTTTAATACTTCAATAATATATTACACACAAAACGTATGTACGTATGTGTCTAATACTTTGGAGTTATAAAAAAGGTTGAATTTTAAGAATCATTAAAACGTGTACAGAAAATGGAAGTATTTTTGAAAAATACGTACTTACATGTATAATAAGCGTATTATATGTGAATTTGAAAAATACGTACTTACATGTATAATAAGCGTATTATATGTGAATCTACTAACTATGTCACATATAAGTTCTTGCCAACCTTTTGGTGAACGTTAACTCACAGATGCATCCTCAATCTGAATGAAGGTTAAGAAAAGGACTATCTCAAGAGACAGTGGATACCAAAGACCATAAAGAGACGGGAATATCACAGATGCTTTATCAACCAATAAAGATACATCTCATCATATACTTTTTTTTTTTGTGGGTAGAAAAGAAACAAAAACCTCATAGTATAATATCAGCAAGCAAACAAGGGGAAGTACATTAAATCCTAACTAATTAGGAGGTAAGGAACAACCTGACAACCTGCTGCCCTAAAGGAACTAAAATCATGATGTCCAACCAGAACTTTGCATGCTTCCTGCATCAATTTGAATCAAGGAAATTGCATTAGACGAAAAATTAATGACCAGATATATTTAGAGCAAACATAATATTTGCCAAAACTGCAAAGGAACCTGCATAGAGCAAAGATCCAGCTCCTCAGGTACATGCCATGCCCGGTCTTTTTCAAAAGTTGACAAAGGCTCTGGTCCGGACAGAAAACGGTAGAAGTACCTGAGGAAATTTCAACAAAGCCAAAAAAAAAATTTATGTATGGCCCCTGAATCTCAGGCCTAACTACATCATTATTCAAACACAATCCAAAACAATATTGCTATGTTATATATTCTAAACAAAATTAGCTTACTGTAACTCAACCATTGAAAGGTTATGATCCATTCTACAGAAGTTTATCTGGTGGATACCACCATACCATGTAAAATGGCAGATAGCTGCAATCTAGTTTACATTTGCCAGACTAACTTGAATATTCTACAAGTCAAGTAAGCATGGAAAAATATGTATACGTACCATTAAGAACATGTATGAGTCCCCAGACATAACTTAAGGTTGCAGTTGTTTTACGTAATTTCAGATTCATGAGTACCTACGTGCGCTCTTGGGCTTTATATCGAGCATGAAAATCAGCTGGAACACTTCGGACATCTATCAACATCACGTCACCTTCATTCTTCTGATGGAACAAAAACGAAGTGTCAGGATCTCCTCATTGAAATAAAACTATAAAGTATATATTGGCTATGGTTTCAAATCCGCAATTCCAGATATACAATCAAACAAAGTCTCCATCTGATATTTTTGTGATTCGAACAATCAAAGGAAAGCACACCTGTAAGAAATGATTCACTGCTTTTTTTACCACTGCAGGTTCATGGGGTTCTAACTGCATTTCAACAAAATAAAAGTAACTTTTAAATCAACCAGAGCTGTTCAAATATGAGGGTGCCTCTGTGTATGCATGCAAAACATGATCCTCTACCTACACTGAATACCAAAATAGGGCTATTAAAAGACAACAATTATCACCGACGCACTTCTTTAACTAAAAGTCCTTGAAATTTAATTATGACTCAAAGGCCTAGTCTTTAGCTTCAGAATATGATGTTTCTTAATGGATTGATAAACATCAAATTTAACAGCATTTCACTCCACTTGCCCCGTCAATTATATGCAGTTGTATTATAAGTTAACATATTAATTTTCAAATGAAATACCACTTCGCCAGGCTTCCTTTTGCTAATACGCTCAACATCTACATGACAAACATTCGACAAGGCATGGACTCCAGCATCCTACAACAGCAAAAGAGAATACATCCACCGCATCTCCCAGTTAATATAACGCTTGCTAGAAAATAAAGACGACAAAGTGAAACTTAATACTCTTAATCTTATACTTCTTATGAGATAAAAAGTCGAAGAAAACCAGCAATAGTAAATTCCAAAGACAACAAAGTCCCAAGTAGACTTACCGTTCGACTTGAACAGAATATCGAAACCGGCTGCCCAATAAATTTACGAAATGCCTCCTACAAAAATCAAAAGATCAATTAACCAACCACTTGATTTGCAGCAAAATTAGCATTTCGAATGGAAGAAATTGAGGTTCCACCATAAAACCAATTGGCAATATGGGGAGTAACCCAACCTCTTATAAGCCCATGCAAGGTCCCTCCTCTCATCAATGTGGGACTAATTCTCAACCATAAAACCAATTGGCAATATGGGGAGTAACCTAACCTCTTAGCCCATGCAAGGTCCATTCTCTCATCAATATGGAACTAATTCTCAACACGAATAATACATAAACTGCAACGATCCGAAGCGGAGGAAATGAAAGGACAAAACAACTTCAAGGGCAATGAAATTTTCATTGGTAACGAAAAAAGATTGAGCATTTATCATTCAATCTCAAATTCCACAGAAATCACCTCAAGAACGCCAACAACTGTGCGGCAATTGGACTGCTGCTGCGAGCCCGAAAAGCGAGTACCAATGTACTCGATTGCCAGAAGATATCGCTGGATTCGAGGGTGTTGGCTCATCGATTGCGGTTGCTGTGACTCGTGATCGCCGTCGCTGAGATCGTCGGCGGTTTTGGAAATCTTTGAAGGCCTTTGGGGAGATTGGGAGTTGCTGATGCTATCTAGTTCGAGTGGGTGCTTAAGATTTTCTGACATTGGACTCCAGAGTTTTGGTGGTGCAAAGTTTTGAACCTTGGGAAATCAGGGTTTAAGGGCTTTAGCTATTGTTTGAATGCAGGGTTGTACCCGAAACCGGACCCGCATTTCATATACTGTAAAAGAAAAATACAATGTAACCATATGCTTGGACGAAAAAATTTAAAATTACTAAGAAATTTTAAAATGACGGAAATTGAATTGACAAGATTTTATTTTTTTGAATTTGTGAATTTTCTTGTTTGGTTAACCTAAAATAACAGAGAAATTGAATACGGAATTTGTTATTTTTAAGCTCTCAATTATAGAAATTGGGAAACGACGCATATTTTCATGGAATTTAAACTTGGGAATTGGAGGTCCCAAATTCCAAGTTTTTTTTCACGCGAAAATTCTAAATTCCTATGTTTATGAGTCCAAACAAGGGTTGGTTCATGTCAATTTACAAATTTTGATTTTTATGTAAATTACAAGTTTATTTCCCTCATTCAAATACAATGTAAAAAAGTATCAAGACAGACTTACATGCACAGGTCTTACCTATGCACTTAAGCACTAATCAATTAGTGATTTAATATGCATTTAGTTTGACTGATAAATATTTTTTAATGATTTGAACCGTTTGCTTTATAAATCTTCTTTAACAGTTATCCTTACCAAAATTCATTCAAATCGAAAAGATGTTTTTGTTCTTTTATCTAATTGTGACATAGAACAAAGACAAGAACGGTGTCATCGGACTACAACGAAATGATCAGGTCAATGATCAAATAGCTAAATGATTCTCAATTTGACTATAGTTAACTTTAATTAAGTTCGACTCTAGTAAATAATTTATTATAATAAGTTCATTACATGGCTGAGCTAAATCCAATGGTGGAGTCTGCAATCACTTGAGCAAGTAATTATGGGTGTTGTATTCACACACCTTTTATAAATTTCTATCATTTGGTTTCTTCTGTACAATCCATCCTCGAATGCCGAAAATTAAAATGAGTGTAAAATGTAACATATAACATGAGGTGTGTGGATAACACCTTATAACTGAACTAAATTTTCTATTTCGTAAAGACTAAATTAAGGATAATACTTGCATTCCTCTATTGGGGATGAGCTCATTATCCACTTGAAATAACGTTGCTGAAGAAAGTTGAAATTCTAACGTAAAATCAATTGGCAATTGGGGAGTGGCTCAATTGTTTATAAACACATGCAAGTCCCTTATTTCCGGATGAGGATCCTCTCCGAATTCCCTTTGTGGGAATTCTAGAGATCCTTATATCCTAGTCATTCATCGTACATCATGCAACCAATTTTCGTTAAGTATTATTTGTGTTTGATTTTAAATAAAAAAAATTCAAAAAATCCAACTGCACGATATACGATGAATTGTTAGAATGTGAGAATCCCCACAATTTGAATCCATATGAGATTTCAAATCCCTTATTTCCCAAAAAAAAAAAAAAATGATTGGGTAAATTACAAAAAACTACCTCAACTATTGGTGTCACGACACTTTCATATCTCATCTTTTAAAATTGACAATGTCATACCTCATCTTACGAATTTGTACCAATGTCAAACTTCCGTTAGTTTTTCTATTAATTTCTCAGTTAAGTGCTGATGTGGCTAGAGACAGGACATATTTTTTTATTAAAAAAATAATTAAATATTAAAAAGAAATAATTAATTATTAAAAATTTTATAATAAAAAAAATAAAAAACCAAAAATAACCCATCAACCCGTGTCCCCCCTCCCGAAAAACCCAGATCCCTTTCTCTCCCAACCAACCTAGAGCTGGTCCCTGTTCATGTCGAGGAATCGAGGTCGTCGATGATGTTGATGTCTTCCTCGGGAAGAGATTGAAGGCTCTGATCAATTGCTACGCGTGCACGGATGGGAAGCTGGACTTAGCGAGCCCGATAGGGTTCGTGAGCTTGGCAGCGGCAATCAGAGAGAAAAGGAGGAGGAGGAGGTGAAGAGAGAGAAAGGTGATGAGGTGAGGGAGGAGAGAAAGGTGAGGGATGAGAGAATTCGTGCGTTCCATGGCTTGTAAGTCTGTGTTTTGGGGAGAGAGAGAGAAATGAGATAGGATAGAAGGGGATCTGGGTTTTCAGTGCACCTTCTCGAACCTCGCCCATTTTCTGAAACTTGATTCTGGGAATTGATGGTTTGGGTGTGTAGGAGAGGAAGGGGATCTGGGTGTGTGTAGAAGGGTGATGGGTGTGTGGGAATGGAAAAGGATCTGGGTGTGGGTTTGGTTTCCCTTTTTTCTTTTTTTTCTTTTTTTTGGTGTTAGCTTGATTTTTTTGGTTTCTTCAGTGGGGTGGTGAAGATGGAGGAAGAGAGGCGACGGTGGGGTGGTGAAGGAAGGTTGGGTATGGAGGGACCAAGGGAGGGATGGGTCGGGTTGGTAGGTCGTGGTGAGGGAAGGACGAGTGCAAGTGGGGAGAGGGATGGGAGTGAGACCGCATCCCAAAGAGAGGAGAGAGAAGAGAGAGAGAGAGAGGGTGATGGAGGAAGGTTGGGGGGACGGGAAAGGGTTTGGTGGCTGTCAAAGAGAAGAAGAAAAAAGGTTGGTGCAGGTAGAGGAAAGGGAAGGCCGTATCCCTTAGACCATTTTTTAATTTTTTTGGTTTTTAATTTTTAATTTTTTAATATTTAATTAATTTTTTAATAAAAAATAAGCCCCATCTCTAGCTACGTCAGCACTTAACTGAGAAATTAACAGAAAAACTACCGAAGGTCCGACATTGACACAAATTCGTAAGATAAGATATGACATTATCAATTTTAAAAGAATAGATATGAAGGTGTCGTAACACCAATAGTTGAGGTAGTTTTTTGTCATTTACCCAAAATTGTTTAACAATTAATATTGATGCCCGTATTATTAATTTCTTCTCTAAGTTTCTGAAGCCTTCGCTCTCATGGCCGTTTCCGTAAACTCTGGTGGCATTTGAGCAAGGAGATGTCCAACTCGGGAGATCCTCAGGCGGAGCAGTCGGAGCTCTTAACAGCTTCTTCCATACAAGCAACTTGGCACCGCCGTCGGCCACAGAGAGCCTTCGCCAATTTAGCGAGGGTCGTAGCCACAGAAGGTATTACTATAACTAGCCATGATACCATGGAATAAGTGCAACTCAATTGCACGACGCGTAAAGGGGGATTCTTGTTTCCGAATGTCAAAAGGTCGTATCAAAAAGTTAGAAGAAAATATAATGCAATGAACGGTTGTAATTCTAAATAACAATGAAGGTTTTTTGTGATAAAACGTCACATCTGTCGTGCTAATATGTTGCAAGATGCAATTGGTGATAACCATTGAACCTCCCGTGTACATGAGACAAACAAAGTGACCGAAAAACAACACAAACTGTTTATTGAAAAATCAATCTTTCGATATAGAGAGAAAAGACAAACATTGACTAGTAAGACAACTTGTTCACATGAAATTCAAAACTCACCCGCTAAATAACCCAAGCACAAAAACTAAGCTCACAAACCAGCCTTGATAGAAAAATTGAAAAAAAATATATAGCTAGAATTAAAAGGAAAAAAAAAAAAAAAAAAGAAAGATGATAAGAATCAAAACCTTCTGGACCTTAGGCAATGTGTATAACTCAACATGCCTAATTGAAGCATCGCTGTCATCACGGGCAGGTGTCGAGGGATAGATTTTTCGTGAGCGAGATGAGAGAACCCATCCTCATCCCACCAGATTCAACATCGATGTTTCTCCCTCCACCATTCATATGCTTCTGCAAAATGTGGTTAGTGTGGTTAGTGGGGTTAGACCAAAATTAATTAACTGCAAGTTTTCTGCACGAATGTCACGATTAATGAAAACAAACGAAAGTGAACATTTGCTTTTTTTTTCATTTACTTTATGTCGAGTGTCACCAAAGCATTGTTAAGTTTAGGGAAATCATGTATCTACAAGTACAATATGTAATAGAATACCATACAGTTGAAAATAGTCATTTGAAAAAACCAACACAGCTCGTAAACTCAATAAAGTAGACGTCGTGCTAAAATGCATTAGACAAAGAAAGGAAAACTTACAGTGATATCACCATTATCGTAATTTTCCATTTTCAAAGTTGCCGGTTTATTGCTCCTTTTGGCTTGCAGAGACTTCTCCCGATTTTCATAGAATGTAAAGTCATCTAGCAAAGACGTTTTAGCTGTGTAACTTTTAAAAATGTTCAGCATTTCCAAACCTTGCTTGAGGCCAATCTGAAAATTATAATACAAGTTAAAACACTCTTAATTCAATCATGCCATAACAATGAAACAGAGAACATCCATCAGGGCAAACAAGGAAAACGAGGTTGTCATGTTTCACGGAAAAATACTGCTGCCGATGAGATAAAAAATAAATATAGTACCTCCTGAGTGTCCCGGGTAAAAGTTACTGGTCTGTTGTCATTGTTTTCAAGGATAATGTGCCGCAACTTAGAGTTCGGTATGTCCTTTATTACATGCCACTTTACTGGGAAGAACCCACTCCACTTGTCAACTTGCCAGAAATCCATATCTTTATTAAAATCTACCTGTCCAATCATCTCAGCTACACCAACAAACTGTCCACTTCCGTTTACCTGAGAACAATAATAAAAGTTCAATCTAAAATGCAAGACCTGGGAAACGAGACACTATAACCCAAAAATCAAGAGAAATTGCATATATCAAACTCACTGAGAAGAAGAGGAAGATGGGACACTGAGTGCTGGTCTGCCTCAATTTCAATTCCACATCATGAAATGTTGCATCTAGTTTCTTATTGCCATTGGGAGTGCTGGCCCAAACATCATATTTAATGGACTTATGGACATCGTCTTCACTGTAAGACTTGATGACATAAAACTTTGCTTTTTCATAATCAGTCTGAAAATCTGGCAAGTTATATTTATCTCTACGGACACTAATTCCTAGTTCTTCCTCCTCAATTGGTGAGTCTAACAGAGAAATCTTGTTGTGGGACCTTGGACCACGTGTCAACTCAGCTGAGGATTCAAAATCTTCATTCCTGTTATATTTTTCCCTCAACTTGAAACTATCATTTCCATTCACAATTCTTCCATTAGATTTGTAGTATGTTTGACCAGTAGGAGGAAACAAACCATATTTCTGGTTGGTAAATGATGAGAATCTTCCAGCTGGTGGGTATCCCTTCAAAACACCCGCTGAGAAATCATTACCCAGATGAGGAATCTGTGGATTTAAATTTATACCAACAATTTAGATGGTTCTGGTTATATATCAGCAAATAAATTTGGAAGTTACTGAACCAAAGTTGCAGAAATTCTGTTCCGAACCTTGTTTAGTGACTTGCTAGGTTGTGTAGGGAGAGGCTTGGAAAACTTGGTTGGGCCATTGGCTTTAGTCGATATAAAACCATTTGACCTAGATAAAGCAGTTGATGCATGTCCAGCCTTTACATTTCCAAAACCAGCATTTGCTGCAGTCGAGACGTTTCCACCAAATGTTGTGTCCCAGGAATAACAAGGCGCAGCTTCTGATCCATATGAAACAGGTGGTTGCATATATCCTGAGGAAGGATAATACTGTTGTTGGCCAACACCTTGCCCGTCCGCTCCCATCAGAGTTCCTGGGGCATATGGGTTATAGCTGGGAAGGTAATACACCATTGAACCATTGTCTGACTGCGCACCATGGAACAGTAATTAAGAAAAAGAAGAAATTGCATGCTCAATTAGAAATGATCACATTCATGAATAAATTAAGCATACTAGACCCAATTGAAACAGCTAAAAGATGAGCATACCGTATGTGAACCATTAGCATGCAGATAACCGTGATCATCCATCTGCGTAAACGATCCAGTATATCCTGCACCCCAAAAAACCCAGAATTTGAGTACTAAAATGAATCTAAGTCACAGAAATAACATGTACTTTGACTAAAGCACAGTTTAGACAAACCAAACTACATTAAGCACTCTTCTAGAAGTGTATTCACGTCTTTTATTCCACATTTGACACAGGGTTTCATGTTTTTGACGAAAAATACAGCTTTAGTATCTCAACAACATAATCCTTATTGCACTTTTCATGATGGATTTCATGTTTGAACTGTATACTCATGCTAATTGCCTAGTTGCAATCCTTACAAATAGATAGATGGATTGCATAACACATAAACCTTTAGTAACAGCAGCAAAGTTTTCATTGAAAAAACAAATTTTATTGCTCAAAGGGAATCACCACTCAAAAATAATCAAAATACAATAAGACTAAACGTGCAAAAGATGATAATAAAGATCTTACGTTGCTTAGGTGCATAAAGAAGAACTTCTTTCTTCCCAAGTAAATTAACAGCTTTAGTAGAACTCTATTACATAAATAAACTATGGAAAGTCAGACCAAACACAAAGTACCATTTTGACATCTAACCTGGGTAATAATAATTGTAACAGCTAGTAGGTGGATAGTAAGCACCATGCTCTCCAACTGAGACTTGATCGGTCTCACCTTTGATGCTAGAGGTGGCATCCAATAAAGGAGACATTAACTTTGAATCAGATGGTATTCCGTCTTTCCCAGAAACCTGCAAGAGAAATACATAGAGAAGAACAGAAATGAGAATATTATAGTTGAGGCCGAACCTTCAACATTATCTAAAACACAACCCATGTCCAAATATAAACATCACAACTTGCAATCTAAAAAAAATCAAAACTTTAAGGATACAATAAAAAACACATGCAAAATTGGTATTGGAATACAAAATCCAATCAATAAAGAAACAATCAAAACGGCTAGAATTAAAGGACAGGGAGGGGGCAGAAAGCAGGGACAGATACAGAAAAAATGAAACATCAGGTAAAGAAAGGATTTACATACCACTTCTTGCTCACTCAATCCAGTAACAGGATCTGCCTTCAATACAGTGGATACAGGCTCCACTGGAAACAGATAGTCAAGAAAAACATCAGATGTTTGCCCATCCAAAATAAAATTTTCCATTAATTACGCAAAAATTGATATCAATCGGGTCAATCATATTAAATAGAACTTCAAGCAAATCATTACATAGATGCATAAACTGTAGCAAAACGAAATCATGATATTTTAGTAAGGAAAATTTGACTGCAACACAACAATTCATGGAATTTTCTACCATGAAAGCACATATCTACAGCTTCCGAAAATTATTTACCCCCAACACTCAATTCAATCATTTAAAACAAACCCAAAAATTATTTAACCTAAAAACCCTGCAAATATGATTGTCTACTAAAACTTGAAGCAAATTCCAGTAAAGACTAAGAGTTAGTCAATAATTACCTTTCTCAATTTTCTTTTCGCCCGCCATTACCAATCCTTGAAACCCAATTCAGCCTAGAACCGAACAACAAAGAAGGAAAAAAAGAGGAGGAAAATAGGGGTTAGTAAGGTGTAATAGCACTATTATCTTCCTAGGGTTTATAAGCCTCACAGCAGTGTGACCCTAACTGGTTAAACTTTCAAATTAAAGAAATATATTAATTCTAATTAAAAATTCACTATGAACTTAACCCTTAAGTTATCCTTTTTTTTTTTACAAAATTTGACCAGTATTTCAAAAGAGATTTGAAAAATAAGAGGGGCAACTTATGCAACATGCGTAAATTAGCAAATCCATGAATTAGGTCGTGAAAAAGATTTGATTTTTCCCTTGGAAAACACTAGATTCCATTTTCCCTTCTGATAGGGACATCTGGGTCATCTTCCTTTTTTCTAAAAAAAAAAAATTGAAAGCTTCACCAAAAAATAAATTAAAAAATATAGGAAGCGGAAAAATATGAGGACAAATTAATTAGACTTTTCAAAACAAAATCTCAACCCTGAGATATTTTTCAAACGCATTTGAAATTCTTCTTCCGCAAGATTTGTTGATTTGATGAAATCAATGCAAGAAAAGAAGAGGAAATTTTAAAATTGAAAAACTCGTTTCCTTTTTTCCCAAGAAAATCTCTCTGGTTTCAACGATACTACAAGCAAAAAAATTCAAACAAAAATATACCAAACTAGGAAAAAAAAATAGAAGCAGAAAGGGGGATTCATAGTCGATTTTCACGTACAACGCAAGAACTGAAAAAGTAAAAGTTGAAATTTGAAATTTTAATTTAATTTTCATACAAAAAACAAGAAGCTTCTACCAATCAAAACAGCGAACGAAAGCGTTTCGAAGAACCAAAAATTTGATTTAAATGAACAAAAAACTCAAAAAGTAAGAAGAGAAACGCACCTAAGAAACGCGGATCGAAACGAGTGACGCCGATCTGCTGCGATAAAAGGAAGAACCGCTTCTGCGATTCGAATTCTAGAGAGGAGAGAGAGAGAGAGAGGTGTGAGACGAGTGTGCGACTGTAGAAGAAGAAGTGAGGGGAACCGGCACTGACGCACTGTGTGGTGTAAGCCCTTAAGAAATAATGGAATGATCGAGGGTCACGATTAGTTCCTAGTTCTTTGAAGAAGGTTTTGGAGCCGTTGGATTAGTGTGGTCAAAAAAGCGGGTGCCGACGTTTTGGGAAGGGCTTTCTCATTTAATTTCCCGTTGTTTGTTTGTTTGGAGGGGATTTGAAAATTTGTTACTTCGGGTCGGTTTTATGTTTTATGATTTGTTTTGCTCATTGTCCTCCGCTCCGTTTTTAGCAAATAGTTTGAGCACATGACTTTTCGGGTCGGTTTTATGTTTTATGATTTGTTTTGCTCGCTGTCCTCCACTCCGTTTTTAGCAAATAGTTTGAGCACATGACTTTTCACAATCGCATTTTAAGCCTCGTTTAAAAATGTTTTCAAAA
Organism: Pyrus communis; assembly: GCF_963583255.1. NCBI lineage: Eukaryota > Viridiplantae > Streptophyta > Magnoliopsida > Rosales > Rosaceae > Pyrus > Pyrus communis. The sequence goes on from NC_084803.1 coordinate 42,554,224, forward strand.
TGATTAAAATTTAAAAGTATTATCAGTGTAAATGTTTTAAATCAAATTTTAGTAATAATCTAAATGAATACATAAAAACCACTGTAAATGCTTCATGCAAGCACTTAATGTCACATCCCGGTCCAGGCACCCATCACATCCTGTACTTGATTCCACCATAGCATGATATTGTCCGCTTTGGGCCCTGACCAAACTGACACACCCTGACCGAAATCAAGGCGTGTTGGCCGTCACGTGAGGGTGACATAGTCATGTGCATAGTGCGGAAGTGAAAGATAATAATAAAAGTACGAATAAATAAAAATCAAACTACTAAATAAACTAGTTAATGTAACACACTAGTGTGAGACTAAGTGGGATAAACATAATCAGAGCACAGAAAGCCTAAGTGCAGTCCAGAAGAACGAATACTAATTACACAACACCCAAAGGTGATCCTACATTTGTGATGTTCTGTCAAAACCACCGTCAAATCGTTGTGAGCCACCAAAGCGCTTCTAACTAGAACCTGGAGGGGCGTAAAACAGAAAATGTGAGTGGGCAAAAACAAAGCTTTTCAAAATCATTTCATTATCAAAAGTTCTAACTCATCGCCGTAAAACCTGTATAGTTTCCCAGAAAATAGAATATACACATATATCGAAAACATGTTCAGAAATATGCCATGTCGAATGCCTCCACATAAATGTAAGTAACCTAGGTAATGTCAATCAATGCAAGTAACATGTCAGCCGGAGTCACCTAACGTGACCTGTATGGCTGAATCTAAAGCTCAAATCTCCAACTCACTAACTATACCTGCATACGAGTCGGAACCACTTAAAGTGGTTTGTATAGCAGGACTGGGAGTAAATAAATACGCTCAAACACTACGATCACCTGAAGACTGGGCGAATAATCGCGAGTCACCTACGAGTTGGAACCACCTATAATGGTCTGTACAACGGGATTGTGCACCTAACTTGGATCCAAGATGAGCGTGTGGTGCGGGAGGTGAACATCACGTGAAGGACTATGCCCTACTCTGGACGGGAGCACTAACACCGGAGGTGCAGGTTATGAGTTCTTTATGCATCTTGCATAACCACTAATTCACAATCATAAACCATAAACTTAACCTGTGTGTCCGCAGCACTAAACATACATATATGCAACTACTAATGCATAAATAAATAGGCAAACGTTATGCATGGCATTTAAAACATATAACCATTCCATTTCATTTTCTGGGAAAAACCACAAGTATATAGGTATATACGGAAAACCAAAAGCCCACTCACTGGTATGTGGAAGGGTTGTAACCCCCTTGCCTCGAGTGATTGCGCTCGTCCTTAGGATAGGTCTCACCTATATGCGAAACAACTATAAAAATTGTTATCCATTGCCGCGTATTGATGATTTGTTTGATCAGCTTCGAGGTGGCGGTTAGGGAATTCGTCAGTTTTGGTTACGCGTGGGGGTGCGTAGGTCCGTGCACTCACCGGCGTGTGGGGTCTCGAAAAATTATTTTAAAAATATGAGGATGTTCGTGAGGTTGAGTAGATCACGTTGGTGTATTCACACACCCCATTTGAGCATTGTATGAGAAGTTATTACCTAGTTTTGACAAAGCTTTTCAAAATCATTTTATTATCAAAAGTTCTAACCCCTCGCTATAAAACCTGTATAATTTCCCAGAAAATAGAATATACACATATATCGAAAACATGTTCAGAAATATGCCATGTCAAATGCCTCCACATAAAATGTAAGTAATCCTGGTAATGTCAATCAATGCAAGTAACATGTCAGTCGGAGTCACCTAACGTGACCTGTAAGGCTGAATCTAGAGCTCAAATCCCCAACTCACTAACTATACCTGCACACGAGTCAGAACCACCTAAAGTGGTTTGTATGACAAGACTGGGTGTAAATAAATATGCTCAAATGCTACGATCACGTGAAAACTGAGCGAATAATCGCGGGTCACCTACGAGTCAGAACCACCTATAGTGGTCTGTACGACAAGACTGTGCACCTAACTTGGATCCAAGATGAGCGTGTGGTGCGAGAAGTGAACATCACGTGAAGGACGGTGCCCTACTCTAGGCGGGAGCACTAACATTGGGGTGCAAGTTATGAGCTCTCTATGCATCTCACATAACCACTAATTCACAATCATAAACCATAAACTTACCTGGCACTTACCTGTGCGTCCGCAACACTAAACATACATATATGCAACTACTAATGCATAAATAAATAGGCAAACGCTATGCATGGCATTTAAAACATATAAGCATTCAATTTCATTTTCTGGAAAAAAACCACAAGTATATAGGTATATACGGAAAACCAAAAGCCCACTCACATTTTCTGTTTTGCGTCCCTCCAGGTTCTAGTTAGAAGCGCTTTGGTGGCTCACGAGGACTTGACGGTGGTTTTGACATAACATCACAAATGTAGGATCACCTTTAGGTGTTGTGTAATTAGTATTCGTTCTTCTGGACTGCACTTAGGCTTTCTGTGCTCTGATTATGTTTATCCCACTTAGTCTCACACTAGTGTGTTACTTTAACTAGTTTATTTGGTAGTTTGATTTTTATTTATTAGTACTTTTATTATTATCTTTTGCTTTCGCACTGTTCACATGGCGACGTCACTCTCATGTGACGGCCAGCACGCCTTGATTTCGGTCGGGATGTGTCACTTAATGTGTTGTTAGAATCTAAAATCAATTTGAATAAAAGCGCTTTTATTCATTTTAAAAACACTTCCAAATGAACACTTAGTGTTCGTTAATTGCATTTATTTTAAAATTTGAATGTATGATACATGTACTTTAACGTTTTATACAAATTAGATGGGGGGTGGTTGTTTGGATTTGAAAAACATGACATGATGGGGGGTGGTTGTTTGGATTTGAAAAACATGACATGAAGATAACAAGAGTGGAAAAGTACGGAAATGAAAGACACTATAAAATGACGATAAATGTCAGAAAAACAACCATTAACTCTCAAATAGCAAACTAAGATGACATTTGTAGGTGGAGCACAAGAAGGTGGGAGCTTTTTGTTTTTTTTTAAACAAACGATAGTATCTACTAAGGGGGAGGGGTGGGCTTGGCCTAACAATGAGCTAACAATAATGTGGTTCAAATTCTCCTTTGGCGAGAATCGAACCTAAGACCTCTCTCATACAATTGAAGAGGAATACCCCTAGACCGTAGTACTAAATGGCAAGAAGGTGGGAGTTCTAGAGGAGAATGAGGAGTTTATTCTCTCTAACCCCTAAAGAGAGAAGTTCTTGCTTTTCCACATCTTTCGGCTTTATTTTCTGTATTTATTTTGCTTATTTTATGTATGTCTCCCGTCTAATTGATGGACACATATTCTTTCACTTGATCTCGTGTCACTTAATACTACAGTTTAAAGATATTTCTCTTCACTTATTAGTGAGATATTTCATATCCAAATCTCGGAGATCGTAAATTCAGTACCAACTTTCTCAGTGTTATCGTGCCTCCCTTCCTACCAATTATCTGACTAATATCAGTACAAAAAATAAACAAGGAGATCCATCACCCTCGTTCTACTTGAATCTCTAACAAAAACTCTCCCCCATTTTATCTAAATTTATAGCAGAAATAAATGTGTCACAGAGAAGGGATCGTAGTAAACATGTCGTGCATATGCTGTAATACGATACAAAAGAGTGGCCCATTAAGTTTGCATGCTCTTAGTTGCCCAACTACAATTTTACAATATTTAGGCCTGAAAAGGCCCAACTTTATCATCCTCCCTCCATAACGCTATCTAATCCTTCTCCCAAATTTATTTGATTTGCCTAGCAAATCCCCTTGATAAATCAAAAGAAAGAACCTACTTTCACATATAGCACGGCTAGCTTCAACAAAATCAAGCCACTCTAAGACCATATATATATATATATATTAAACTCCAAAAAATGATGGAGAAAAAAAAAACATGATCGTTTCTTATTAAACCAAAGTATCTTGTTTGAACTTGGGACATTTTCCGTTTTTATCGACATTCTTGGATTTTTGGGAAGTGGCTAAAGACGAGGACGACTGAAAGGATTCGGGAGAGTGACGAGGAAACTCCGATAGCATCTGAACGACTTCTCTCATCGTTGGCCTTTCGACGCTGTTTTCTTGGATGCAAAGCATTGCAATGAAGAACATGTGCATTACCTCATCTTTGGGCAGAGATATTGTAAGCCTATGATCAACAATATTTGTAACGTCCTCTTTGCGACAATTCGTTGCTTTCTTCGACCACTGCACAATGTCCACGCCTTCACCGAACTCGCCCACCGGCCGACGCCCTGTCAGAAGCTCTAACAGCACAACTCCAAAGCTATATACATCGCTCTTCTCGTCCACCCTCAGTGTGTATGCATACTCTGCAACACATGCATGCATATATAACAAGCATCAGTACCAAAACTCGGAAAGAAAATAAACCCACAAAAAAGGGGCTAGGGCCCAAATTTGAAACAAAGCAAAAAGTAGGGCAGAAAAATAAAAAAGTGAATGGATTGATGCGAGTTGCAAGGGGGAGAACCGAAAGGAAAGCAAAGCAGTCGGGGCTTTCAACGGGCAGTGGTGGCCTATATATATAATAAACATGTATGTATATAATTTAAATGGGCGTGCATGTCCGGTTGGCTTTCACGACAGTCAAGTGCTGTTGGATTAGACATCACTGTCAGACTTCTGTCCTGTGTTGTGTATTGTGTGTCATTGTCAGATTGACCTCACAGAGTACAGATTCTGATATCAGACCGAGAGAGCGGATGATAGGTTTCACGTCAACCGGTTTTACAATCGGGTAGCGTTTTATTATATTAATATAACGAGATGTGTCAAAATTTATATATATAGTATAATTTTATTAAAAATAAATGATAACAAAGTGATGAACTCGTTTCATATAAATTTTTCTTTAAGATACGGCACTGTATATATATATATATATAATGAGTACATTTTTGTTCATCATTATTTAGTATAGTATATGCTCGCTACCTTATTTATTATTATTAGATGAGTTTGAATTTTGAGATTTGTGCTTATTCACTACACAAATCTCGAAATTCAAACTTATCTAACGATGATAAATAGGCTGGTGAGCATATACCCCACTAATGGTGGTGAATAAAAATACTCCCTAATACTAAACAGTGGACCTCAGAATAAGGAGTAGTCTGGCACAGAATTTAGGAGAGGAGAGGAGAGAGGCAGTTTGTGTGTTTTGTGTTACCAAGAAAATTCCATGCATAATGATCTTATTTGTTTCTTCCTCTCTCTCTCTCTCTCTCTCTCTCTCTCTCTCTCTCTCTCTCTCTCTCTCTCTCTCTCTCTCTCTCTCTCTCTCTCTCTCTCTCTCTCGACGGTGGACACAGATCGGGGTGGTTTATAGACATGCCATATTTTAGTTTTCTTTTTCTTTTCTCCCTTTGGTTCAGGTCAAGTGCAAGGAGATATGTGTGTGTCATGGTTTTTTCTAGGGTTTCGTGTGTACTGGTACTACATGCATATAGATTTTTCATGGGAGGGACTTCGAGAGATTGTGCAGGTGCAGGCCTTGTGATACTATAGGAATCACATTTACCAATTAAAGGTATTAGGAATCCGAATCACACAACTCAAAAATCAATAAACAAAAGAAAAATAAGGAATAAGAAAATGATTTACACTCTTCTTTTCGTTTTATATAATCTTGTTTAATTATGTATATTATTTTCTTTTGATTTATTTATTAATAATTAAAAAAAAAATTATACGTATTTGGCTAAAAAATGTGTGTGAAAATCAACTCCATAAGAAATATAGTAAATGAACTTAGGTTTTCTTCTTCATCGTTTTTTTATTTTATTTTTTTTATGTTAGAAGATGTCTCAAGATGCAATTCCCCTCCCCTTTTAATTAAGTATTTAAAGAATAACACCTAAATGGACCCAAAATTTAGACCAAAAAAAAAAAATTAAATAAAAAATAAAAGGACCCAAACTAACACCTTAAGTTCTCAACCAAGAAAACAAACTAATGCCTTACATGATTACACTGGTATGTATATTCTTTATGGTCATGATCAAGTCCAAATAATAAAGGAAAAGTAAAGATTTTTGCATAAGAAATCATGTCCAATTAAAAAAAATGTAAAACATTAACAAAAATGATTTTATAAAATCCAAAAAACTGTATTTTTGGACCAATACTTAAGCATTGAAAGCTGACGACTATGATTGTCTAATGATGGGGCCCACAATTTTGACAAGAGCAAAAATTCACATATTAACTAACTTAACTACCAATGTAGTACCAACTTTGGTCAATGCATCGATACATTAGACAACTGAATTTGCATAGCAATCTTTCGTTATAAACAAACCTAGGAATAAAATCATAGTAAAGTAAAATTGATATAGAAGAAGAAACAATTAACATACCTGGTGCAATGTAGCCATAAGAGCCTGCAATTGCAGACATGCATTGAGACGTACCCCCATCCATCAAGAACTTGGCAAGCCCGAAATCCGCAACGTGCGCTTCAAAGCTCGAATTGAGCAAAATGTTGTTCGATTTCACGTCCCGGTGAAGAATCAATGGAGAACAATCATGGTGAAGGTAACACAAGCCTTTGGCAGCTTCAATTGCAATTTTGTACCTCAGATTCCACCCCAAGAAACCTCCCTTCTTCCCATGCAGTGCCTCTCCCAAGCTTCCGTTTCTCATGTACTCGTAAACAAGCAGATTGGTCTCCTTGTTAGAACAAAATGCCAGCAGCCTCACAATGTTTCTATGCCGAATGTTGCCTAACGTTTGGATTTCGGCTTTGAAGCCATGATCGTGGCTATTCGGTCCAAAACCAAGTAGCTTTTTCACTGCAATTTCAACCCCATTCGGCATTTTTCCATGGTAAACAATCCCTGCTCCCCCTCTTCCAATCACATTCCCGTCCATCACGCATTCGAGGATGTCAGCAATTGTGAATTCCAGCTTCTGGAATGCAGTTATTTTCCATGAATCAGAACCGTTTCTTTTGAATGATTTGGCCTTGATGATAGCAGCCGCAGCGAACACAAGTGAGCATACTAGCAGGCCTAATGCAAAGATTAGCTTGAAATCCCTGTGGGTTTTTTGGGGTGTGCTTGTGATTGTGGTGAAGTTACAAGGGTTATTTAAGAAAAAGCCGCAAAGGTGGGGATTTCCGGCGAAAGCAGAAGCATTAAAGAAAGCGAACTGCCCTGATTCTGGTAGTTTTCCAGAGAAATTATTGAAGGAAAAATCAGCAATTGTGAGGCTCTTCATGGTTCCTATTGATTTGGGAATGTTTTGGTTCAAGTGGTTTCTCGATATGTTCAAGTAATTCAGGATGTGAACGTTGGAAATTTCTGGTGGGATGGAGCCGGACAGGTTGTTCTGGCTCATGTCGAGGTAAGTGAGACGGAAACAGTTTCCGATTTCTGGTGGGATTTCGCCAGAGAGCAAATTTCTGCTAAGATCAAGCTTTAGTACTTGATGGAGTTGGCCTATTGAAGGTGGGATTGGACCGGAGAATTGATTTCTGCTAAGTAGGAGGATTTGGAGGGAAGAGAAATTTGAAAGCGAAAATGGTAGAGGACCGGATAGGAGATTGTCCGACAGATTAAGCTGGCCTAATTTCACTGGCTGCGACGAGCTATTAGCATTCTCCGACAACATGCCAGATAGGTAATTGTTTTGCAACTCTGCTAAATTCAGCAGAGGCAAATAAATTAAGCCATTTGGTATGCTACCGTTTAGGTAATTCTGCCCCAACCTCACTCTAGTGAGACTAGAACATGTCCCCAAGCCTTGAGGGATTGGACCGAAAAGAAAGTTTTTCAAGAGAATTAGTATTCTTAGCTGATTGGATGAACACAAGTTTGGTGGGATTTTGCCGGTGAGCTTGTTCGAGGACAAATCGAGCAGTTGAAGCTTCCCATTCTGGCCAAGTTTCTGCGGGATGATCCCGGTGAAGTTGTTCATCCACAGCCCGAGTGTTTCCAAATTAGGCAAGTCTGCGACGTAGTCTGGAATCGAGCCATGCAATCTGTTCATGAAGAGGTTGAAAAGCTTGAGCTGTTTGAGAGTGGAAAACTCAAATGGGATTTCACCAGTAAGTGCATTGTTGGAGAGATCAAGATTGACCAAGTTTGTCAAGTTGCCCAGATGCCTTGGAATTGAACCTGAAAGAAGATTGATGTACAAGTAAAGCGTGTCGAGTGCCTTCAAATTCCCCAGCTCGCGGGGAATTCGCCCGTCCAGTTCACAGCTCGAGAGATCCATGTGAACCATATTGACCAATTTTCCAAATTCCTTTGGAATCCCACCTTCAAAAACATTGTAATATCCCAAGTACAGCTCTCTCAAGTTAGTGAGGTTGCCCAACTCACCCGGAATTTCGCCAATGAGATCATTGCCGGCAAGTGACAAGTATTCCAAGCTGACTAAATTCCCATAAGATTTTGGGATTTTCCCACTGAAAAAATTGCCTCCAAGTTCCAAGAACCTGAGCTTGTTCAAGCTCAAAATCCCAAGTGGAAGAGGAGCAGTGAAGTTGTTGTTATAAGCATCAAACACTTCCAAATTGGCAATGCCTGAGTAGTTCCAATCCAGTCCTCCACTGAATTGGTTGTTGGATATGTTGAGGAACTGAAGGCTTGTGAGATTGGCAATGGCAATGCTGCCAGTGAAGTTGTTTCCTGCAAGAGAAAGGTCGGTGAGGCAGTCGAGGCCTGAAACCAGTGGAGATACAGAGCCGGATAGACTGAAATCTGTTAAGTCCACTGCAACAACTCTTCCTCTATTGCACCGAACTCCGATCCACAAACAAACTGATCGTGGAGACGAAGAATTCCAAGTGCTTAAGGCCGGTTTGGGGAATTGGAAGCCTTGCTTGAGAGTGACTAAAACATGAAAATCACTGACCAAGGAAGAAGCAAAACAAGATGTGCCAACAAGATAGAAAAATGTCAAGACAATAAAGGGGAAGACCATCATGCATGTGTGTTATTGTTTCCTGGAAAATAGTCAAGAAAATAGGTGTTGCAAGTATTCGAAGAGAAGATGGAGGGATTTAAGCATTTGAGATTTTCCGATAAAGGACAGGAAAGTAGGAGGAATCTGAGAAAAATGAAGTGAGTATGGGGTTAAGGAATCAAACATCTTCTTTCACAAAGAGTCTTCAAATACAAGGAAGAAGTAAGCCTTTGCTTTTCTCCTTTTTGTCTCTTTATTTTCTGTTCTTTTCTCTTCTCTCAGAGAAGAGAGGAAGTTTGAAATTCTGGTAAGCTAGGAGCCTTCTTCAGACAAAGCAAAGATGGAAAAAGCAGGAAGAAAAAGGATAGAAGAAGGTTTGTTGAAAACTTTTTATTTTTGAGAAAAAAAATATGAGAACAAATGAAATATAAGAGCCGTTGGATAACAAATTTAAAGTTAATATTTGGGAAGGAAAGGAAAAGTTCATGAGATGATGCTCTCTCTTTCTTTATTATATGACAAAAATGCCCTTTAGCTTTAATCAAAGGGGATGTGCTATGCTAGCTCTTTATTGCTTTGAATGAGAGTGGTGGTGATGGAGCTGCATTTTCAATTCAATCATTGAAAATGGTAACATTATCTCGAAGCTTTTGGTAAATGACTGTATTTTTCAAAATCTATATGATGATGTAGTTGTGAGAAAGAAAAAAGAAAGGTGATAGGGAAGAAATATTCCTCAAAGTTGCAATGTGTGAGTGAAAATCGAGGTTATAGCAATGAAGAAATACGTACAAATAAAATCGATTATGAGTTTTTAATCAACAATGAAAGTGAGAGAAAACTAAATCATGGTCTTATACATAAATTATTGAATGTTTAGAATTAGGTACAAGAATGTTTGCATAAATAACTTTCGTATGATTTCCACAAAGCAATTGATATGGTACAGCTAGGTAGCATCTTTTGTTCTTCATGATCATGTCATAAAATTTATGTTTGCAGGAATTGTAAAGAAAGCATATAAAGACTTATTCGATCGATCATGCATGGAGGACCCATCAAATAGTAAATATAATACATATGATAGCAACCATGCATGCTTGCCTCATCATGTCATGACAATCTGTAAGCATCACAGTGTGCGTGCTTCATCAGTCTGCAGGCATAATTGCACATAGATAATTTTCTTAATAATGCATGTGGTTTAACATCTTAGTAAATATGGTGTTGGATTCTACCTATGTATTCTGGATTTAAAGTTTTTACATTTTTTAAACGATTGTAATAGTGTTTCGAACCCCACCCTCAACAATAATAATTAAAAATAAATAAATAAATTAGAAAAAAAAAAAAAACACCACAACAACTATAAGTCAAGCCTTAGAAAAACAGTTTATAAAAAAATAATAATAACTAAACAGAAAAAATAAAAATAGGGAGTGGTAATTTCCCATATGTAGCGTAATGTATAAGTCGAGAGTCCTTTGATCATTCTTGAGTTGGAAACATGTGCCTGCTGCAACATGTACAGTGGATAGTAAGAAGTAAAAGATGATGATTATTAATATATGATTACTATGTTTGTTTGAATGATCAATATATAATTACGTTTGTTGTGTGAATATGTAGGCTGCATGGAATAAGGAACCAGTGCAGTGGAAGCTTTTACTGTGCAATGCAGCAACAGCAGCTTTATTCCGTTCGATCTCCTTCCTTGCCCTACACAGCCGGCCAGCCGGGACCAACTCTCTATGTACAATGTAAGATCGATGGCGGTAGTATATTTAAGTATTTCTTAGAAGATGGAACAGTCTTAAAGAGAGGGCTCAAAAGTAAAAGCAGATATATAGACATGCTCAATCTGCTTTTTGATCTTCCACTTCAGAAGAAAAACAAATAACGAAGAAAGAAAAGAGAAAAAATAATAATAATAATAATACTCCCCCCCCCCCCCTCTCTCTCTCTTCCCCCTTGGCCAAATTCACACGGAAAAGAGTGTTCTTGTGTTAACTTGAACAAACTCTCTCTATCTCTAAAGAAAAATCCATGGCCCTTCATACATGGGAAAGAGTGCTCTTGTAGCAACAAGAACTCTCTCACTCTCTCTCTCTCACACACACATATACAAAGTCGTAGGGTTTTGTCATGCAAATGCAAGTACTGTAGTGGTTGGCTTGGATCCATACTATGATACTCCCATGGCAAGGAAGGAGTAATTGGGTGGAAGAGTGTGCTCTTTTTGAGGAGTCTCAATCTGTCTTATTGAAAGGCAGGCCTGCCATTTTTAGGGGTCACTGTCTTTGTGGCCTTGGCTAATAAACCCTAATGTGGTTACTCACTGTACTGCTTAGTAATAGCATAATTGGGATACGAGTCTCAAGTAGTTAGTTAAACCCCAAGAGGGAACGTACTTCAACTTTGTCTAAACATTTCTATTTGATGTGAATTATGCAAACAGCCAAGAGAAGGATTGGATTGGTAATCAAAGATTTACACAATATTGAGATACTATTTTGTGATCAGTCGTCCCTTCGTATGCAACAAGTTCTAGTCCACAGGACCATTAGTTATCATATCGGGTGCATCACATTGTTAAAATTTTTCATAAATGGTATGAGGTATTATTTTGGAGGGGAACTCCAGAATCCAAAGAGTGTGCGAGTCAAAGAAATGTTTCACGTCCGAAATTTATATAAAAGCCTTATAAGTTATATGAATTAAGCCATTTTTTCGTATTGCCACTTAGTTTTTAATTAGGTGGAAACTCAACTTCAATCATGGTATTAAAGAATGTTTATTCACATGTTGAATCTGAATTCCAATGGCTAGGTGATCTTAAAAAACACCGAAGTGTTGGACAGAAATTTGCATGATACAAGTAACTATAGCCTAGAAAGAAGCAGACATTTCTCAAAGTCATGCAATTAAAATTGTCTGTCTCTGAGCCTCTCACAAATTCATATCAATTGTGATGGAGTATGTAAGAATGTGAATAAATGTTAAACATCGAAAATTTACAAAATTTTGCAGGGCCTATAAGAAGTTGGGTGATCTTATTAACTATTGGGTTTTGGGTGGATCATCAAAGAAGTTTGTTACTAAGTTGATTAAGAACATTCACCTTTGCACATGAGGTCTAATCTTCAGTTCTCCTTTCCCACAAATCACTTGTGTAAAAATACTCAAATGTAACTGTCACATCCCGGCCCAGGCCCCCACCACATCCCGGGCTCAACTCCATCGTAGCACTATATTGTTCTCTTTGGGCCCCCACCACACTCTCACTATTTTGTTTCTGGGAACTCACACGAGAACTTCCCAGTGGGTCACCCATCATGGGATTGCTCTCGCGCACTACTCGCTTAACTTCGGAGTTCCCATGGAACCTGAAGTCAGTGAGCTCCCAAAAGGCCTTGTGCTAGGTAGAGATGAGAATATACATATAAGGCTTACATAATCCACTCCCCTTGACGATGTGGGATGTTATAGTAACTATCTACAATCACGTGTTTATTTTTCACCTAATTTCTTAACTAGGTGTGGTCAATTATGTATAAATTTTTTTTTTCGTATTAGGTGTAACAAATTATATATAAACATATTTTTTCCTCTCTTGAGAATAGAGATAAATAGATGGTTAATTAGTTTTGCTATACAAATAATAAGTAAACAATGTGGGACTGCAAAGTTTTTTATATTGACTTCACATTGCACTACCAAAATGCCCAAAAGAGAGAACCATATTCTCCTCTCCTTTTGGCAATTGGGACAATTTTGTTTTTCTGACTACTGATTCGAGCTAAAAGAATGTACATATGTTCTATATACTATATTGGCTTAAAAAAAAAATTAAATAAACTGTTAATTTTTCAAGCAAAGCGATTCCTTCGAATATATTGTAAAATATGTGTAGAAAATATATTGTAAAAAAACTCACAAATAAGCAAAACAGATAGCCAAAGGTCAAGACTGAGTGCGAGTAAAGAGATACCACTTACGTGGTTCGACAGCGTCACTTTGTATCCATGTTCATGGGAAAGGAAGATTGCAAGTAATTTCTGCAATCTCAATCTCACAACCATATACAATATATAGAACCAATTGATCTACTTCGAAATAATTAATTAGTAAAGAAAAGGAGATTAAGAAGATCAATAATGCAATTTGATATTATTGTTGACACAATCTCTAATATATGTCTTATCATTTTATAGATGGCTCACATGTATTAAAAAAGTTACTACTGTCCACACATCATTTTTTACTTCACACACATCTTTATCAATTTCCGGCCGTCGGATAGAATGAATTGAAGAATATCAATGACAAAAATTAACAAAGGTGTGCGAGAAATAAAAATAAGTATTAAAAAGTAAAAATAGATATGTGAATAGCACTATCCTTAAAAAATGTATCAACAATGATGTTACTCTGATCATATTTCATAAATTGCCAGCAAACGATCTCAAAAAGTAATTAAATATAAAGAGTAAATGGGTTAGGGGAACTAAAGGAGGACAACCATACAAATTGGTGCCAAATGGGATTAAACAAGGTTATACAAGAGAGACAACATGATTACAATCTCACGTATGAAATCAATGTTGAGACGGAAAGAACATTATTGTCCTTTGACTAGAAAGGAATCAATATTTGACGCTGCAACCCTTTAATCAATATTTGCTTTCCTCAAAAGATAGGGGTTTGAGTTTACTTAAAGGAGAAAGGAATCATCCTTGTAAATAAGGTGGCAAATAAAAGGTGTCCTTGTAATTTAACGGATAAAAAGAATAAAGAGAAAGAGAGACACTGTGCTATACCTCTCTTTCAACGTTAATTATGATGCATTTTAAAGGATAAAAACATTATGCTTCACATGAAAGAAAAAATTAATGCATATGATATGGATATTGTTAACGTGAATATCTGGATGACCTGGTTCCACTCTTGCTATGAATCAAAATCTATGAGAATCCAAACCAGTAGTACTTATGGGAAATATCAAAGATCAGCCAATATTATCAATGTTTAGCTTTAATTTTTATGCTACACAAGATCCATTCATTAAATCATTTTACACATCAAATATTTAATGACGAAATTAATATTTACAAAATTATCATGCGTCAATTGAACGAATATATTTTTTGTATTGACAACGATGGGTATAACAGTTAATTGATGGGGAATCCGTTACCCGATGGGTATAGTTATGGATAATACTCGATGGTTAATTAACGGTTATAGATATGGTTAATTTTCGTGGTTATGATGATGGATATATCATTTCCATCCCTAAACTGAATCGTTGACATCCCTATATATTGTAATTAGGGGTGCAACTTGAGTTGAGTCAATTTGAATCTGCCAATGCTTAACCCGATTTCAAACCCGATCAAGAGGGTTAAAATGAAGTAAAAGCCTGCCCAAACCTAACCCGACATCAACCTGATTATTTATTGGGTTGGCTTGGGTTGATGATTTGCCCGTCCATGTTAACCCAAACCCAATCGATTTCTAGCCCGAATAGTTACAAGTTTGGGAGGGCTATACTTGAAGTTTGTTGTTTCATTTGAACAATGAATGATTGTGTTGATTTGACGTTTCTTTTGGTTAAAACATTGGTATTGTCTATGTAAATTTGAATTTTAAATATTTTTGACGTTATTTAGTTCAAAATATGAGATTTATCTTATAAAACAATGTGTTACAATATTGAAATTGATAACGTTGGGTATACCCGAACCCATCCCAGGTAAGCTCGAGCCAATTTAAACCCGAACGCGAATAAACTCGCATGAACCCGAACCCAACCCAAACCCGAATTAGGAATGTTGAGTTAGAGTTGGGCTGATCATCTAACTCACCCGAGTTGCACCCCTAATTGTAATAAGCCCAAGGTTTCTCTCCTTTTCATGTAATATCCATATACAAGCATATATACAAAACTACTGCAGTGGGCGTAGCCGGTTATAGGAGAACAACATTATTGCTAGCTCATCGTGAGGTTAAGCCCACCCCTTTATTCTTAGTGTAGATAATATTGTTTGTTAAAAAAAAAAAAATAGTCTTGTAGTTGTAACAAAGCTAAGTCTATTAATTTAGCGAATATTAAAGGGTGTCATTAAATAATTAATAAGTTAATAATTTATTAATTTATCGATTAATTCATAACTTATTGTTTTATCAAGGTGTTCTTTATTTTCTTAAGTTTTCTACATCATATTTCATTTCTTGTTTTACGAATTAATAGTTTTACATATTTGTTTAACCAAGTAGAATTTATGAATCTATTCATTTTTTTCCAAAAATAGATAATATTGTTCAGTGTACTACATAATTCATTCTATGAACATATAACCAAGCAAAAGCACTATGTATCAGGTGTGAGGATGTGAAGGTAAAAAAGTCTCACATTGGTGAAAAGAGAATGGTTGAAAACTGTTAGCGCACAAAATTTGCAGGTTAACAAATTAAGATAATAAGCCCTTAGAGGGTTCGAAGTACAAAATGAAATTATTTGGACCCAAAGGTTTAAGTGGTTCACTCTTCAAAATTAGGCTACATCCACTATGGTACTTGGATTCATATTGATATTAAGACTAAAATGGCGCTTGGCGAATAAAAATACTCTCACCCTTTCAGTCGTCCGACCTCCATTTAGGTCTTTACCCTTTTATATAGGCCCTCAACGAACCCCTCAGCTTTAAGTCTTCCCACTTGGCATTTAATGCACCACTTACTTAGCCTAGAGTGCTGACATCTTTTCCCTTTTCAATCCTGACATTCAGCTGTAAAGTGATTGGTGCTTAGCTTGAATAGCGTGTCCTGTCATGATAGTACAAGCTGAGTACTTCGCTCAGTCTTGGTTATCCAACCCCGCCTACTCGAGCATCGTTCCGATTGCCTTTACGTCTTGTCCTAAGCCTCTGTCATTGAATCATGGTTGTCATGCGACGTGATTGGCATCTGGATAGACCTGTCTTTTGAGAACTAGTGCCATAAAGTTGTCAGTCTGTTCACGTGCCCATAGTAGTTATGAGCCTTCATGTGTTCCCATGCTAGATTGATGGGCCATCGGCTGTTTTGCTCAGACATATCATCTTCTAAGCACTTTGGGCCTTGGTCTTCTCGATCTTTCTTGGGCCTTCTAGCTAGGGCTTTCGTCTTGGCCTACACCACTATTTGGGCTCAAAAGTGCCCTGCATTAACAAAAACACTTTTGGTGAAAATGTTTTTGAAACCAATACTTAGTAAAAATACAAGTAAATCCTGAAGAAAAAAAAAAAAAAAAGATATTTAGTACCCTGCCTAAACCCTAGACGCTAAATGTTGTACAAATATACATATGCACAACCGGACATTCAAAATTTGATTACCAAAAAACTCTAACGAGCCATCGACCATGTAAATTACGGGTTTTTTTTTCAAGCTAAAACGATATTTGTATTAGATGTAAAACCAACACACGATGCACGGTGGGAATGCAGGTAACCTAACTGAATGGAGATGTAATGAAATAGGTACAAATAAATACATAGTCCTCCAACTACATTCATAATCTTACACTATTTATGCAAGGAAATAGAGATATAAGCATTTGGTCCAATATCTTAATAGATAGGGTGTTAGGTTTCTACTATTGCATCCCGTGTTCAAAACTCTTCCGCCCTTCAATAATAATAATTTAAAAAAAAACATTCATAATCTTACACTCTTTCCGCAAGAGGGGGGAAGGAACATAAAAGTATATTCCTTTAATTATATCCAACAAGGATATCTTGTAACCTCAAAAGAAGAAGCACAACATAAACATACATAACAAGACAAACAATTTACGTACGCTAAATTTTGCTTAACCATCTCAAGCACATGCAAGCAACAATATGCATTTCACATAAATATAATTCTTCAAAACCTTTGTCCTACATATATATATATTAATTTTTTTCTTGCAATTGTTTAATCTGAGATTAGCCTTTGATGTTTGATGGTTTATTAACTAATTAATCAAGATCAGACAATAATATCAAGGCCCTGACCCAGCAAGCAACTAAGATTGTGTAGCTAGGACATAGCAATTTCTTTATAATATATGCAAGATTATGTTCAAGTTTTTGTTTCATTCATAGCATGAAAAAGCTTCTTAACTTATTTGAAAGACATACGCATGCAAAGCAACGCCTAAATCTGAAAATTCTTGTCTTTATCTGATTATCTCTTTATTTTCTTTATAAAGGTTTTGCTTTAGTCTGTAGTTTTATCGAGAACAGTACTTCCAGGAGCAACATCAGTTGGAGGGTTTTTCGTTTTGACTAACTAAAGCGTGTATGACTGCATGTGTAAAATACACACACATTATAAAACTACAAATAATATTTTATGAATTGAAACCAAAGAGACACTACAAATTGTCAAGAAGGATACAAAATCTGAAGAGATCACATCTTAACTAACTTGCTATTCTACGAGATACAAAACATCATATTTATAAGAAGAAAAAAACTAAAGCAAACCCTAATCCCTGAAGAGCAAAAAATCACAAACTTAACGAGCAAAGAATCTAATCCTTAACCCACAAGAAAATCAATAAAAAACAATAATATTAAAACTAATTTTCCAACAAAGAGAGACCAAACAATTGAACACAAGATAAATGCATAGCAGGCACTTTTAGGCAAACCATAATGTAGAAAACCATATTTGATTGAGATCGATATAGATTATGTGTGTGTGTGTGTGTGTGTGTGTATACGTGGGTAACAGTTGGAACTCCAATCATCACCGGCGTCCTCCACTGGCTAGCCCGATGTCGTTTCTTCCTTTCAAGGTGCAACAGCAATGGAGGATGGGAGGTATGATAGAGAGGGCGGGAGGGCATGAGAGTCGCAATGACAACAAAATATATCCAACGCGAGGCTACATAGCGTGTTAGGGTTAAGTTTTGTTTCATTTTTTTTTTATAACAAACAATATTATCTACGCTAGCCTTAGCCACATATGAGCTAGCAATAATGTAATTTAAATTCGTTTTTGTCGAGAATCGAACCAAAATCTTCTCATTTACAAATAAAGAAGAATAATAATACTAAGTGGCAAGTTTTGTTCTATTTTATACAAGCACGATTCTATTAATATGTGGATCAAATTATTATTTTTTATAAATTACCCAACTTTTAGCTTGATTAATTTTGAAATGGCCTCAATCTTTAAAAATATTTCAAATAAATACATAACACGTGGAAGATATCGGTTAGGTCACGAACATTGAAGGTGGTGTGACCAAAATATACTTAATCACATGTGCGGATTTTCTCTGACACCTCATCTATGATGCTTTTAATCCCCAAAGCTGTAATATGTTTTTGCTAAACAAATTTAGAGTTGTGTCATTGCTTAATGTTTGTGACTAAAGGAGCAATTTGAATAGGAATATCCAATTTCGATCGATTCTAAGCCAAAATATTCCATTGAATTCAAATCCAAAACCAAAGTTCCGATTCTGAAACTAGAAATGAAATGCGTTTATGATACTTTTTAGATTTGAACTGAAAACATGCATTTCCGAAACTGTTCATCATGATCAAAATTATCCAACAAGAAGTGAGCAAATGAATGCATGTTATAGTTCTTGATAAATGACTAGGTAACATTATAGTGTTATTAGTGACGTTGATCACTTATGGATTAGCAGCATAATGCCAATTGCCAAAATAATATATCTTATCTTACAACAGGTCAAGGTTTTATTAATCAATTAAGCATTGGCTATATATAGCACAAGCCATGAAGTTTACTGTATATTTTGATGGCTATTTAATAATGTGAGGTTTAAATTGATAATTCTATCATTGTTGTGGCTCGACAAGTGCTATTCGTGTCATATCAATTCTTAATCATATCTCTTATCATGATAATTAATTAAGGATACGTACCAAAGAGAATCTAGCTAGTGACATAATTAAGATTTGACTTAGAAGAATATAAGAACATATATATATATATATATATGGTGCAGTCTGATTGATGAGACTATGACTCTGCCAAAACCCTAATCTTTCAAGAAATAATAATATAATATAATAGGAATATGTCATCGAAGGTCTGGGCTTAACTAGGTGGATCGTGTGCTGTACAATTATATGACATCAAAGCTTTGGCGATGGTGGAATTCCAAGTCATGTTGAAATGAGTGTCATCTTTGTCGTCTAAAAGATATCATTGCCACTCATGTCAAATGGGACGTCGTCGTATATTATCTACTCAGCTCTACGTTGAAAGTATGTATTATCTCGATTATTATTGCGTCTTTAAAGCATCTAAGGCCATCCGTTAGTAAAATACACAACGAGTATAGAAATTAAAAATTACATACATACATATCGTGAAACAAATAGTGGTTGTTCTTATACAATGCATGTTAGTAAACTATCACAAACTTTATCATAATGTAGATAAGCTTTTGGGTTACTATAAAGAACCTTTGGGTAACCACTCGTGCATGTATTTGATATCCTATATAAAAATGGTCTAATGATAATGGAAATACACTCTTATTTCCTCCTCCTAATCCCTATCTTGTTTCTATTTTCTTTTTTTCCCTATATTGTATTTCCGACAATACATGTATTATATGACGATATTGTTAAAAAGATACTTTGAAAAATATGGTCATTTTTCTTAAATTGCAACATTGATTTATTTTTGTTGTTTTAATAGTGTGTTGCCACTTAGTACTATGATCTAATGGTTTTCTTCTTCACTTATAAGTGAGAGATTTTTAGTTCGATAATTTACATGAAGAACTACTGAACTCAATCACTTGCTACCATTACTCTTTAATTTTATGCTGAAGTCTATCCTATAAAAGTACTTAAATTAGATCAGGGATCGATTTTTAAGTTTTGTCGTAAACCAAATTGGTTACTTCCAATCATGTGTATTCATATTCTGCTGTTTATGTTTTATTACACTCAAATTAGTCAAATCAAATTATATTTAAGTAAGAGGTTTAGGGTTATAAGTGAGAGGTTTTTTGTTTGATAATTTACATGAAGAACTACTGAACTCAATCACTTGCTACCATTACTCTTTAATTTTATGCTGAAGTCTATCCTATAAAAGTACTTAAATTAGATCAGGGATCGATTTTTAAGTTTTGTCGTAAACCAAATTGGTTACTTCCAATCATGTGGATTCATACTCTGCTGTTTCTGTTTTATTACACTCAAATTAGTCAAATCTAATTATATTTAAGTAAGATTATTTGCTAGACTCAAAACAAGCATGTTACTTATGGCCCCAATACTTATAACTCAAGGTTTAACTCTCGGGTTTCCACCACAACTCCCAAAAAGTTCTAAAACCTGAACCCAAACAACATCTAAATCCCTAGTATTCGTTTGACAAAGAACTCCATTATGGTGGATTATTTTTATTTTGGGGGTTGGAGGAGGGGAGTTAACATCTGGAATTGATTCTTTAATATGAGGGAGTTGATTTTTATACACCATTCTCTATTTCGTGGCCATTATTAAACTTATTAAACAAAACAACATGTATGTTACATTATGCTATGTAGAAGAAGAAAAAGACTGTGTTCATCATGTATTTCATAGCTCGTTTAAAAGTGTTTTTAAAATGACTAAAAAAGAGTTTTTGGTAAAAATATTTTTGAAACAAATCCTTAATAAAAATGCCAAGTAAATTCTGTTAGAATCTAAAAACATTTTTTCTAAAAATACTTAGTCATTTACAAATCATTTTCAAACAAACCCTTCATGCAACAGTGTACTTTGACGAATTTTGAATCACAGTGATAAGTATTCCTCATGATTCAGAACATACTAGATATTTTTTGGGTGTATTAGTGGTGGCTTCACCGGCTTACATGCTACATCTATTTTTAATACAACAATATACATACTAAGTGGCGAATGAGTAAATTAGTATCAAACTTCTTGTCTACAAATTTGAACTTAAGATCTTTTATTTATAAATAAAGAAAATTACCACTATACCATAATCTAAAATACATGTTAGGGCTTGTTTGAAAGTGCTTTTTGGGAGAAACACTAAATATGAGCTCGTTTGGATGTGTTTTTAACATGACTGAAAATGCTTTTGATGAAAATGTTTTTTGAACCAAACCTTAGTAAAAATGCAAGTTAATTATGGAAAAGTACTTAAAGTGCTTCCTGGAAGAAGTACATAACTGGTGCTTCTTCCAGAAATCACTTTAAGTGCTTTTGGAATCAAAAACATTTTCTCTAAAAGCGCTTTCAGTCATTTTAAAAGCACATCCAAGCGAGCTCTATGTGTTTTTTGCAAGAAACACTTAGATTGCTTTTTAAAAGCACTTAGATTTTAAAAACACATCTAAACGAGCTCTATTACACTTGTTTTTACCTGAAAATGGTTCCAAATTAGCTCGTTCTTGGGCTAGTCGACCCAGGTCCAAGACCTAACAAATTTTCCAAGTTTAATGTAAGCCTTTTGTCCAACTTCTGTTGGACCGAGCCTGATAGTTACTGGCCTCGTACACAAGGCCCAACGTAACCCCAACTGAATTGTGCCCTAAATCTAACGGATGACAATCCATGTTATCATTTTATCATTTTGACAAGTTAATCGTAGCCGTGGGTTCCACTTTAAAAGCACTGTAAGACCCCATTAACATAGCTAGGGTTCGCTCAGTCAGTCTCACCGAAGAAAATCCATTGCTGGTTGCGCCTCTTGCTTCTTACAATTTCCCTCTCTTCCTCTCGATTCGCAGGTAGCATCGTTCAATTTCTCTGAAAATTTTAGGTCTTTCATATAATTCATGGAAATTTTTTGTCTTCTTTAATTTGTAGTTCTACCAATGCCCATAATTCATGGAAATTTGAATCGAAAGTTTAATTTTGGATCGATAAAATGAAATCGCTTTATGATTATTCTATTTTGTAATATAGGACTGTTAGGTTTTTGGGGTTTTCATAGAATTTCCGTTTGTATTTGTTGTGATTTTAATTTGTACTTGTTGCCCTGATCACTGTGGACATGTTTGATACTACCAACTTCCTCCGTTGGCGAAACCGAATTGCTTCCCATGAGAACATTGTGAGTAATCAAGGCTGGGGTCTCAAAAGGGCTCTGGTTTTACCAAAACCCTAATTGGGGTTTTGGAAAGAAATACCGAGGAGCCCGAGAATTGGCACCATTTTTGTGCCATAGGCCTTTGGTTGTTGGGAGCATTTGGTGTCGCCGATTGGAGAATGTGGTTGTATTCTACCTTGCTTTCGGTTTACGGGCGTCTCGTTTGAGATTTCAATTGTTTTGTACGTTTTGGTGATTCCAGTTTATTTTCAATTGTTTTTACAGTTTTAGGATCTTTTACAACCAATTTTTGGACCTTGAAGTTGTAACAGTGCAATGGTTTCTTGCCAGCAATTTTTTTTTTTTTACAGTTTTAAGATCTTTTGTCATCAATTTTTGGATTTTTTGATGGTTATACCACAAAGATTAGTTTTTGGCGTTTGGTAAAATCATTTTTGTAGTTTAATTTTATGTTGATGCTGTATTGTTTTTCTTTATCAAAGTGTGAAAATAATTTGTTTCATTATTTTACCTGAACGAGTTATTATTGTTTGAAATACATGACTGAATTTATTTGAGTAATTGTAAGAAAATCTGAGGTTTTGAAGCTTTGTAGACCTAGTTTGAGAAGGAAGCATGTCTCATCGTAAGTTTGAACACCCAAGACATGGCTCTTTGGGGTTTCTTCCAAGGAAAAGAGCAGCCCGCCACAGAGGAAAAGGTTTATTCTTTGTTTTCAGTTTTAACGTGCTATTTAGTAGTCTGTGTTTCTTTGAAAGTTGCAATTCAATGATATATTGACTCGTGTTTGTTTGAACTTGCTCCTGATTTTTTTTACAATGAAATGCACTGGCTTTTTATCTCATGTGTGTGTTACTATTGTGAAGGAGCGTTATAAGTTGCACGTAACTTGTGGACCTGTATTTTAGCCATTGGTTCAGTTATATAGGAATGAGAATGCTTAGTTGGTACAGATGTGCGTGTTTCATCTCATTTTATATCATAACTAATATTTCTCATACAAGTTGTTGGTTTCTCAGTGTATATCCATGATGGAATGCTATTGTATATTTTATCCACTTAGTTTGTAGCAGCAACATTTGTATTTATATCTTAAGACTATTTTTTTCTGTTACTGTTCTTTATGAAACTGTTTAATCTAACTTTAGGGTTGTTTTCTCAATGGAAAATCTGGCTTACATGATTTTGTTTATGCAGTGAAGGCCTTCCCTAAAGATGATCCAACAAAAACTCCCAGATTGACTGCTTTCCTGGGATACAAAGCTGGAATGACCCATATTGTGAGAGATGTTGAAAAACCCGGGTCAAGTGAGTTGGTCTATTGTTTTGGCTTGTATTTTAGGAAACTCTTTACTTTGAGGAAAACTTTGTGATAAAAAAATTAATAGAAATATAAGATAAAAATTAGGAGAATTACATTGATGACATTTTTCAGCAAAATTTTTGTATTTGCATTGTAAATTCTATAGAATACTATGATGTTTTGTATGTACCAGAACAATGCTTGTGCTGATTTTCTTGATGTTTTCTTGAATTAAGCTTTACGCGGTTTTTATTGATCAGTGGTCTGAAGTTTTTGAATTAGAAAGTTACGAGGGATCTATTTTCTATTATTCTATGTTAGTTCCCATTTGTATTGAATTGTAGTATCCTGTTATTGACTTGTCTTAAAAGAGTGTTGTAACCTGTTCTTCCGGTTACGTAAGTGTAGTAGTATTGTTTTGTGGCTTGTTCTTTGTGCTTGGTCTAATTATATATTATCTGTACCTGTATTATGTTCTGAAATTAATATTTTTCCCTGCAGAGCTACACAAGAAAGAAACATGTGAAGCAGTTACAGTTATTGAAACACCACCAATGGTGGTGGTTGGTGTTGTTGGTTATGTGAAGACACCCCGTGGTCTCCGGTCCTTGGACACAGTTTGGGCCCAGCATCTGAGTGAGGAGGTGAAGAGGAGATTCTACAAGAACTGGTGCAAGTCAAAAAAGAAAGCATTCAGCAAGTACTCAAAAAAGTATGAGAGCGAAGATGGGAAAAAAGACATCCAGGCTCAGTTGGAGAAAATGAAGAAATATTGCACTGTGATTCGTGTTTTAGCCCACACCCAGGTAAATGATTTTGGTTTGTTTTCTGAACAGAAAAAAAGTATGTGATTACTGGAGTGTTAAGTAAAACAGTTACCCTGTTTGCTGCCATTCCGATGTTCTATTGCTAAACTTTTATATAGAATTTAATCTTTTTTTGGCTTATCTTTTGCAGATTAGGAAAATGAAGGGATTGAAGCAGAAGAAAGCCCATCTGATGGAGATTCAAGTGAATGGTGGGGACATTGCAAAGAAGGTTGACTATGCTTATAGCATGTTTGAGAAGCAGGTTCCTGTTGATGCTGTTTTCCAGAAAGATGAGATGATTGACATTATTGGGGTTACTAAGGGGAAGGGTTATGAGGGTGTGGTGACTCGATGGGGCGTCACCCGTCTTCCACGTAAGACCCATCGTGGTCTACGTAAAGTAGCCTGTATTGGTGCCTGGCATCCAGCTAGGGTGTCGTTTACTGTTGCCAGGGCTGGGCAGAATGGTTACCATCATCGTACTGAGATGAACAAGAAGATTTACAAGCTCGGAAAGGCTGATCAAGAGTCACACTCTGCAATGACTGAGTTTGACAGGTTGGTGCCTCTTCCTTTGTAATTTTCTTCTTCGTTTGACTTCACCGGGATCAAATTTGCATCATATTTGCATCATCGGTTTACTTGTACGTGTTGGAAATTGGGTTTAACTTGAACTTTTACTTATGATATTTAAATGTTTTTATGTTCAGGACCGAGAAGGATATTACCCCGATGGGAGGTTTCCCACACTACGGTGAAGTGAAACAGGATTACCTTCTAATGAAAGGCTGCTGCGTGGGTCCTAAAAAGCGTGTTGTTACTTTGAGGCAGACGCTTCTGAAGCAAACATCTAGGGTTGCTCTGGAGGATATTAAGCTCAAGTTCATTGATACATCGTCCAAATTTGGCCACGGTCGCTTCCAGACTACCCAAGAGAAGGCGAGGTACTACGGGCGGCTCAAGGCTTAATCCGGCAACGGTGATCGATCCACAGTAATCCCCATTTTCTTTCATTCATTACTAGTGATTCAGACATTTTTATGTTTCTGGTTTGGATTGCAAGTTTTGCCTGCTTCCAGTTTTGTGGTGACAGTTTATTGGATTCTTTCGTTGTTTTCCCGGTTAATTAATCCCGGGAAATGATCGTTTAGCTGTTTCTGTCGCGTTAGCTCGTGTTTCTTTCTATTCCTGTTCAAGCTTATTGCACAAGAAGATTTGAAGGGCGATTTCGATGTGAGTGTTTTGGATTAATTCTTAGTAATAATGCAGAAGAATTTTTGAAAAAAATACTTAATTTCTTTCTGCGAAAAGCACTTTTAACAATAGGGCTTTTACTACTTCCAAACGAGTAAATACTTTTGACGATTTTTTGTGCTTATCCACCCTGACACCGCTCCATTGTTAATGATATTAATCTCATGAATCGAATTGGTAAATTTTCAAGTTCTTCAGATGCATCATACGCTAATAGAAAATTGATAAAATCGATTAGCCATTTGATTATTATTGTGAAAGGGACCCATACATTTGTATAAAATTTTGGGTTTTAATAAAAGGGCTTTTAATACTTCCAGACGAGTAAATACTTTTGGCCCTTTTTTATGCTTATCCACCCTGACACCGGTCCATTGTTAATTATATTAATCTCTTGATCCGAATTGGTAAATTTTCAAGTTCTTCAAATGCGTTAATAGAAAATTATTAAAATCGATTTAGCCATATGATTATTATTGTGAAAGGGACCCACACGTTTGTAGAAAGTTTTGGGTTGATGTTTTATCACAGCCCACATACGTATTTGTTGATCCGAAAAAAAAATAAATAAATAAAAAAGGAAACTTTAAAGAAAAGTTTTCGGTACTGTTTATTTTAACGAAAAATTATATTTTTATACTAAAAAAATCAATCATGTTACTATTTACTTTACCTTTTACTTTATCTTTATTATTAAAACGTAAAATTTTTAAATCATTTTTATTAGTTTTTCTAATAAAAAAGGCAAAATATAGCATGTGAAGTGGGAAAAACTGGTAGTACATATCTGTCCTCCTTGAGGGGTGCCAAAACCAAATCCAAAACAAAAACAGCAGTCAGAGTCAGACGGTGAGACCATGTAGAACAATGAGAATGGCGTCGTTGTCGGAGGTCACGAAGGAGAGAGATAATATTAGTGTGGTTAGAAGTAGGTCGCTGATTCGAATTAAGTATTTATCTTTTTTTTTTATTGTGTACTATGTAGTGTTTTCACCTGATAGCAAACCTTAAATAAAAAGAAAATATTTGCTAATAAGAGGTTAAGTGAAAATGTCCTCTATTTAAAGTGTCGAGAACATAAGATATTGAGTTAAGTTACAATCTAAATTCATTGTTTGACAACAGTTATTGGCATAAGATACATACGCTCTGAAAACTTTAGTAATGTTGTTGTTGTTGTTGTTGTTTTTTTTTTTTTTTTTTTTAAATTTTAATTTAAGGTGTAAAAATATTAAAAATATGAAAGAGTAATGTTGTGGTTGTTGTTTTTGTTTTTATTTTTTATTTTATTTTTTTAAATTTAAGGTGTAAAAATATTAAAAATATGAAAGAGTACTAGTTTAGATAGGCCTTCACATCAGTCTCAGACATGGTGATGGCCTTGTTGACAAAAGGCTTGCACTCAATGGCCAAGGCTGCCCCTCTCTTCCTCATTTTTTCTCAGCAATTTATTATTATTATTATTATTATTATTATTTTAAATTTATTATTAAGAAGGAGTGAATGAGTTTGAAATTATTATAATAATTTAGAGGAGGAAGGAGTTTTGAACTTGGCATATCTAAAAATTCAATACTCTATCCATTAGGATATTGAACCATATGCTGGATTTATTTTCTAAAAATTCCCCCTTTTTGTGTAAATCGGCTTGTGAAATGTGTAAAAAAATAAGAAAACCGCATGCGAAAATCACTCTTCTTTAATTTTTCTATCTTACTTGTGTCTAATTAGAATTCAAGATTTCGATAATAAATTCTATGGTCCAATGAAATATTATATTTTTATTCTTAAGACCACGCTACAAGGCTCTGCTTTGTGAGTCAACATGGCCCTTTACTTTAAAACTTTGCTTTGAGTTTTGGTGGGTTTTTCGTTGTAAAGAATTCAGGTAATTGGCTCTAGTGATTCTGACAAAAGTCTCAAAAGGGCATCTTTTATTTATAAAAATATGTATATGAAGAACAATTTGATGTGGTCTACATGTCACCTCCTCCTTTTTGTAGCTTTGGTCTTTTATGCATGCTAATTGCTTTTGCTACCCCTATTGCCCCATTTTCTTTCTTCTCTTGAATCATTCCTTTCTCGTTGGAGTAAAATCCACAACAAATTTCCATGTTCGGAATTTAGAGATTGAGATATCAGAGCCGTTTTAGAGAAAGAAGATTTGAATTATGCAAGTTTTTTAATTTTTATGAAACAGACTATTAAAATTGATTATTTTTAAAATTAAAATTAAGTGACTCGAATTTTTCCATCTATACACTTTGAACAATCCGAAGTAGATTTCAATACTTCCTCAACTGCTGGTACATCACAGCTATGATTGATTCTATATATCCCTCTCTCTCTCTCTCTCTCTCTCTCTAGATTTCCCACCTTAATTTTTTCATTTAAATTTAAATTTTTTGGTATTTTCATATTAAAATTTAATACACACCTTGCACCTGCAGCAGCCTTTAGTTCGTTTTAATAATCTTTAGCAGCTTTTTCTTTCTTATGTCTTTATTTTTTTGCTCTTTCTTTTTATTTAGTGGGTAATTATTGGAGATTATGTGAGATATTGTTCACCTTTCCATGATTACACTCCAATGCTAATGTTGGATTTGAAATCTTTGTGACGTTTAACCCAAAAGTTTAAAATTAGGTTCCACAAATTGAGTAGTTTCCCAACTCTATTTTTTTTTTTCCTTTCTAGATTATAATTATAAACTTGGAAGATATGGAGTAGTTGAAATTAACGAAAGATTTGACGCAAAACATAGTGTAGTTGTGTTCTATAATTCTTATAGTCGACCATACTTAATGGGATAAAGGTTAATTGTTGTTGTTATAGTTATAAACTTGGAATGATCATGTTTGTGCATGTTGGTTAAGCACTTGATGCATATAATCTTTTACTCATTGGTAATTTATGTAAAGAAAATGTAGTAAAGCCAAGAATGGCTAAGAAATCATAACTTAGTGCTAATTTCCACCAAAGGGCAGATGGATTCATGTGGGTTAATGAGTAGGTTTAGAAATGCAAATTGTGACCTAAATGAACTTTTTTAGAACAGTGTTTGACTCCTTACGTTAAAAAGTCATTCTTCTTTCTCTTACAATCATTCAGTCTCTTTTTCATCGTCATCTAAAAATCATCTCTAGAAAATTCATTTGATTTAGAGACTATTTAGTCATCCATAAGAATCAAACAAATTGTTTTAGAGATTTATTTACCATAATCGTCGATTTGTTTAACACATATGAATAGCTAAACAGAATTCAAAATGAATGATTTTTTTTCTTCTAGAGATGATCTTTAGATGATAAAGAGAATAAATGGTTTCGATTATGACGATTGTATGATGAAACGATATCACATAATCATTCAAGAATGAAGGACTTCTCACATGTAAGAAGCCAAGTATTTTTTTTTTGTATGCCAATGATATTCTAGTCTAAATTAAGCTACGAGGAAAAGAAATTAAACTTGGTGCAGTGGTAATATAGCTGACTTGATTGCGTCCATATTTTATTACCCTAATTAAATGAAGTTTAGCACTTAAAAAAAGTTGTCAACTTTTAAAAAGCACCAAAGGGAGCGTTGTTTTTGGCTAGACAGACAGGGAGGCCCATTCTTTTGATTTCTTTAAGTTTGCTTCTTCAGACAAGGTATAGTATCCATTAAGCTAGGCATCAAAGATCATGAAGAAAAACATGAAAAGATGTACTACCAATTGCCAAAGCCAAAGGGATTATCATATAACTTTGTCTTTACATTTTCTGTGGCATTGGAGGATATTATAAAGCTATATAGCTGGGTGAGAGCTGTTTTCTTCTAAATAATACAATCAGAAGTGTGTGTGTGGGTGACTTGTTCTTCTGTGGCAGCTAGTTAAGCTATCGGATCGGAGACGATGATCACGGTTGCTGCTGTATCTGTGGAGCAGAAACAATGGATTTACTGCTTCTAAGACCAGGTTAGTCCTTAAACATCTAGATTTTATGTCATTGCACTACTGATTATGTTCCTAATAGTGTCCGAAAAATCTTTACTCTTTCGGTTGATCCCATTGGAACTTTTAGGTCTGTTGAAAATGTTGTTGAAGTGATTTTTTATACAAGCAGGATTCATTAATTCAGTCCATTTAACTTAATTCAGTGATTATGTTGTTTTGTGCATTTTCTGTAATGTGATTAGTTAAATGAATTAGAGTACTTGACCAAAAACCCAATGCTGCAACCTGAAAATGCATAAATGTTGCCCCCAATTTCAATGCAGTAAGCTGTTTCTTTTGCTGCAGACTTGGGCGTATCCAAGTTGGCTTGAGCAATTCGCTCCCCCCTCTGCTTGCAACTCCAAATTCCCCACCCTGTACTTTTAGATAAATTTAGTATAGATTATCGCTCCAAATACTTGTTTGGTTTTGAATTTTCAACAGAAGAAATCCTTTATGTCTCCTGTATTATGCAACATAAATTGAGTGGCAGATACATTTAAGTTGTTGATTATGGAATTTGTTTCCATTTTTCTGGTTTTCGTTTATTCATGTTGATTTCAGCAGAGTATTGGTTTTCATGTGTTCCTTTTCAGCTTGAGGTTGAAGTGTTCAAAATGTATGTGCAAATACAAACATACAGATGAAGAAATATTAGCTGCAATAAGCATACATTTGATTACTCTCGTTAATTAGTTCGTAGCTTACCCATACCAAATACCCGAAATCAGCTGCTTTGTAGAGGGGAGAGGAAAGCAAAAGCCTAGTGACCGGAGACTATGAACGAGACTGGTTCTGAAAGACCAAAGCCATGGAGCATATACTACACAAGTTCAGACCCTTCTTCTTCTCAATCAGGAATTGATCGACAAGTGCAATGGAAAGGCTCCGGGACATCGAGCATGAGTGCCATTTCTTACGGTTTTGTAGCCACGGCTATCTTGATTTCCATGTTTCTTATCATGGCTATCTTTGAACATTTGTTTAAGCCAAGTCCTAATTCCTTTTCCACGCCTCAAGCTCTCACTCATCATGCTTCTCCCGAGTCCGGACATTTTGACAAGCATGGAAGAATTATTCCACAAACAGTAAGTTTGTTTCTACTTGGTATATATTGTTCTCGAAAGAAGGCAATTACATGTACTTGTTTGAGCTAGCTGATCATAATTTGTTAATCGATGTCACAGGTTTCAACATCATATGCGCCAGATTTCTCAGTAGTGATGCCGGGAGAGCACTGTCCGACCTACATTGCACAACCAGCTCCTCTGCCGAGCTGCTCCAGGGAAGGGATTTATTGGCCTTCCCATGAACATAATAAATTTGTACTTCCTCGTTAGGATGATTGTAGATGATACTTTCACTGCGGCGTTATATTATAACTACCGAGAGAGGCTGTTTGTATATCAATTTCCTGCCTGCGAATAACCTATTGTCCATTGACAGGGATTTTACCGCTATCAAAAGTAGAGATAAAAATGCTTAAAAATACTTGCAAGAGTACAAGGTAGTAGTTGTAGTATAAACGGCTCAAACATGATTGTTTTTCACAAGGATTGAATGAATAATTTGTGTTTAAAACCAACTGTTAATTAATTATTTAAAACAAAGTTTGGAAAATATTGATTTTGAGATATAAAATAATAAAAACGAATTTAAATTAAAAACAATTAAATACATCAACTATAAACCAATTTAAAGAAAATCAATTTGTAAAAGCCCTAGGTTCAGCCGTCACCTTAATAATCCTATGTAGTTCTTCCAATTATATATGAACTACCTATGCATATTTTGAAGGTTAGGTTTTTCTAAATATATTCTACTTGGAACCTCCAACATAGAATGTATATCTAATGTGCAACTCGTTTGGATGTTCGGATCAAATATGAACATGAAAGACTCATTAAGTTTTATGATAACCTTTTAAAAAATCATGCAATCCTTAAGACGTGATGTTCATCCTAAGTGAAATTACAATTACTAACCACAAGAAGCTAGCGCCAATTTCGGGGAACCTTTTGACCAAATTGCATCAAATTACTTTTCTAAATATCATTAATGGTCGCGAATCACTAAGACAATTATATAGCTTAAAACAGTGATTAATAATTCAAAACATACATGCATAGTATCATAAGTAAATTGAAAAGAAACTACATATTCTTGCTAAGGCTCGTGGCTTCACCCTAGCAAATGAAATTAGCTATGAACAATCATAAAACAAAATATTATTGAGAACAAGGATATAAAACACCTTGAAAAATAGTGCGTGCGCTTCCCTTCCTCTCTTTTTTAAATTAATATTTTCCGTTAATATTCTTGAGGGTGGAATCATAATTTAACAACGTTTTCGGCCTCACTACTATAATTTTCACTTATTTTTTTAATTTTCAACATAAATACTCTACTAAATATACATTTGTTGTCCAATAAATTGTAAATCCGCTTCCAAATGCCTTATAAAATTTTCCTTAATGGTCATTGAAAATATTTCGCGAAAATAAAAATATTGCAATTTTGACAAAAAACGGTTTTTAGTCAGCTTCTACAACTTTGTACATAAATCGTTGTTAATCTTTCACCTTCACCTCCCCATGAAGTTTGAAGATTATAGTAATACTTTTTGTTATATTCTTGAGGGTGGAACGCTATTTTAACAATGTTTGGGGCCTCCCTACAATATTTTTCAATTATTTTTTTAGTTTTCAACTTAAATAGTCTACTAAATATACATTTGTTGCTCAATAAATCGTAAACTTGCTTCCAAATAAATAAATGAAATAGAAAAGGATACGATCAGTACTTCTATACCGATTATCCACAAGAATTGTCGCTAGCTTATTAGCAACAGTTACAATGACGAATCGCTAGCTTTATACCAAACCCCTCTTTTCAATTTTTTCTTTTTAGTTTTTAAGTTTTTGTTTTTTGCTTATGTTCTCTTACCATAACAATAAACTATCAAACTCATATTCTTCAAAATATATTTTTTCATGCAAAATCTATTATCGTACATATTTAAACACTTGTAATCAACGATTTAAAACCTAAATTTAAAGATATTTGAATTTAATAGTGGTTATTCAGATAAAGTAATGTACGAAGAAAAAACTCAAAGGAATAAACAAAAAAGCAGAAAATAAATAAAAAAAATGGAATTGGGAAAGATCGATACCACACTACCGATCCTCACCCAATCGTATTTAAATCATTGTTCAATCACCATGAACTTTTGAAAATTAAGGTAAGACTTTCCGTTAAGATTCTTCAGGGTAGAACCCTATTTTTGGGTCTCACTACTATATTTTTCACTTATTTTTTTAGTTTTCAATTTAAATATTCTACTAGATATACATTTGTTGCTCAATACATCGTAAATCTACTTCCACATGCCTTACAAAATTTTCCATTATGCTCATGGAAAATGTTTACCGAAAATAAAAAAATTTCATTTTTGACAGAAAACGTGGGTTCACACTCACGTTTTTAGTCCGTTTTGCAAATTCGTACATAAATCGTCGTCTAATCTATTCATTTTCACCTTCGCCTCATTGTGAAGTTTTGAAAATTAAGGTTGACATTCCATTGATATTCTTGAGGGTGGAATCTAATGTTAACAATGTTTTGGGTGACACACCCTAACCTGGAATGTCCACCTGGACTTTGAATCGAGCTGTGCTAGTCAACACCAGAAAGGTGACGAAGCCATATAGTGTTGTGATGTGGAAAATATAAATAAATTTAAACCTAAAAGTGCCTAAATGCAAGAGTGCGCATGTGAGCGGGAATGAACTCATTTCACACGTGATGTCAAAGCATAAGTAAAGTATAGTAAAGTAGAATGAGAATTCTACCATCGAAGGTGAACTCCTAAACCAAGATTTGTCAAGAATCCTCGTCGACATGAAAGCTCAGCTACTAAAACCTGGAGGGGCGAAAAACAAGGGTAAGTGAGCCTAAATATAAAGCTTGTAAAACCTTTTCAAAAATGTAATAACCCCTTGCAGTAAAACAAATATAGTTTCCAAATATATATACTACATATATTATGAAAACGTTTATCATAAACAGCAATATCACCATAATGCAACAATTCACGATATTCAGCATATAAAACGCATGACCATCGGTAATCACCAACAAGCATACAATATCGGGTCCTCATTGACATTTGCTGACACATGAGTTCATGCAGAGGTATTCTGACATGAATATGATTGGGTATAATAATGATTTATGCTTTAGTACTACAATCACGTGAAGACTGGCGCTATGCGCGTCACATACGAGTCCTAATTGCCCATAGAAATCTAGGACATGACTGGTACCTACAATGGATCCAAAGTGAGGGAACGATGCGATGTGAACATACACGTGAAGCCTGGCCCTAGCCTGGACGAGTACAAACACCAGTGTAGCACACGATGAGCAAATAATGTAATTATAATCATATAATGGTAAATCGATAATTCAATAATTCTAGTCAATGCAATACTATTCATGACTGTAAATCTAATTAAGGTATCAATAATAATACGCACACCTATGCATCCCATAGAACGTAGCATAATTTCATAAATAATGTTAATACGCTAATTCTTTTAAACGTTATTTTAATCTAAGTGTAATGTGGAAAATTCTTTATCAAATATATAAATGGAAACCAAATAAATATATAATATTTAAAAAGCAAAGCTCCACTCGCAAATCATGTCGTTGGGTCGAACTGCCTCGCGGGCTACGAAGATTATTGCGATGTAGTTCACCTAGAAATGAAACCATTTACGTATATATATAACGTACTAACATAAATTCGCGTATTCGTATAAAGTACGGCTAATAAAGAAACTATTTTAAAAAGGTCGAATTTTGAAAAACGGACGGTGGATTTGGGTTCGGCACGTCGAGAAACCTAAGGAGAGACCTCTGGTTCTTCCACAAGCAGACCACCCACACGCGTCCACGAGCGCCCACGCGCCTGTGAGTACGATTGTACTGGCCTTCCTCACGAGTTCCCGCAATTTTGCAGGTTTTAATCCAAATTTCAAAGCTCTGTTTGAGCTCATTTCTTAGCCAAAATCAATGATTTAAGAACCAAATAAAAGATAGGAATGTAGGGAACAAAACTATACCCATTGGAAGCCCAGTTATGGCTGGCGTTGGCCCAAAAAAGGTTGAAAGTGGCTGCATCATTTGCCTGAAAATCTAGGGGAAATACTCCCCGAGATGTTTTCTGCATTATATCACCTCCATATCTCATTTTAAGGTTGAAAAACAATATAAGACTTCGAAATAAAAAGGATGTGAAGGTTTTGAGGCTCACCATGGTAGGGGAAGGAAATGAATGGTGATACAACCATTGTACAGTGCATGTTCAATGGCTAGGTTACATTCATAGCTCGAAGTCCTAGTTTCTGGGTTAAGAAGCTTGCAGATCTTATCAGGGTAACAAGTATAGTGACGTTGATGGTGGTGATCTCTACCTCACGGCCGTACTATGCTTGCCGAGATGAAAGTATGAAAGGGGTTGAGGGAGCTAGGTACAGGACGAGTGACAATGCAAGATGAGTGACAGAGAGAATTAAGGCGGTGGCGAGTGATAGAGAGAGATGAGGTGGTGGTCTGAAATTCATCGGAATGGCGAAGGTGTGGTGGTGGCACGGTGAAGTTTTACCAAGAGGAGAGAGATATAGTTTGAGTGAAAGAGAAATAGTGTTTAAAAAAAGAGGGGAGGAAAGGGTTTGAGAGTTTAAAAGAGAGAGAGAGATGTCTAGGATAGTGGGAAGAAGATGACACAAGGACAAATGGGAGAGGAGACCCACGTGGGTGGGTCACACAGACACATATATCCCATAAGAAAATAATAAAATAATAAGGAGAAATATCTAGAATAGTGAATTTACTAAAATGCCCTTCTGCTTTGTAGTTTCGTAAAATCTACATCGCAGCTCCAAATTTGATTCTGCTTGCGCCTATGGGTTTGTACTGTCGAGTACTATAAGAATACGGTAAAATAATAGCTCATACACGTCATGAAATAATGGTCAACGAAAGTCAACAATCACCTCTCTAGAGGTATTTTGGCCAAATCACACATTTAAAATGAATAAAATCTTAAAATTAAGGACGGGTTGTTACATTAGGCCTCATGATCACATTTTTCACATTTTTTTAGCTTTCGCCGTTAAATGTTCTACTAAATAGACATTTATTGCTCAAAAAACAAAAAAAACCACTTCAAAATGTGTTATAAAGTTTTCATTAATGCTCACTGAAAATATTTTACAAAAATAAAAAATTTGCATTTTTGACAAAAAAAATGTGGGTTAACACTCATGATTTTAAGTCAGTTTTACAAATTCGTACATAAATCATCGTTCAATTTATTTGTTTTCACCTTCGCCTCATAGTGAAATTTTAAAAATTAAGGTCAAACTTTCCGTTGAGATTCTTGAGGGTGAAACCCCATTTGACAATGTTTTGGTCCTCACTATTGTATTTTTCACTTATTTTTTTAGTTTTTGACTTAAATATTAAGTATACATTTGTTGCTAAAAAAAATAATATCATAAAACTGCTTCCAAACACCTTATAAAGTTTTCCTTAATGCTTGCGGAAAATATTTCGCAAAAATAAAAATTTGCATTTTGACAAAAAAAACGTGGGTTAACACTCACGATTTCTAGTCGGTTTTACAAATTCGTACATAAATCATCGTTCATACTATTTGTTCTCACCTTCACCTCATCGTGAAATTTTGAAAATTAAGGTAAGACTTTCCGTTGAGATTCTTGAGGGTGGAACCCTATTTGACAATGTTTTGGTCCTCACTATTGTATTTTTCATTTACTTTTTCAGATTTTGGCTTAAATATTCTAGTAAGTATACATTTGTTGGTCAATAAATCATAAAACTGCTTCCAAACACCTTTTAAAGTTTTCTTTAATGCTTGTGGAAAATATTTCGCAAAAATAAAAAATTTCATTTTTGACCAAAAAAACATGGGTTAACACTCACGACTTTTTAGTCGGTTTTGCAAATTCATACATAAATCACCGGTCAATCTATTTATTTTCATCTTCACCTCAATGTGAAGTTTTGAAAATTAAGGTGAGACTTTCGATTGAGATTCTTGAGGGTGGAACCCCATTTGACAATGTTTTGGTCTTCATTATTGTATTTTTCACTCATGTTTTTCTTTAGTTTTTGGCTTAAATATTCCACTAAGTATACATTTGTTGCTCAATAAGTCATAAAACCGCTTCCAAACACCTTATAAAGTTTTTCTTAATACTCGCGGAAAATATTTCGCAAAAATAAAAAACTTCATTTTTGACAAAAAAACGTGGGTTAAACACTCACGGCTTTTAGTCGGTTTTGCAAATTCGTACATAAATCACCTTTCAATCTATTTATTTTCACATTCTCCTCAATGTGAAGTTTTGAAAATTAAGGTGAGACTTTCCATTGAGATTCTTGAGGGTGGAACCCCATTTTATAATGTTTTGGTCCTCACTATTGTATTTTTCACCTTTTCAGTTTTCGACTTAAATATTCTACTAAGTATACATTTGTTGGTCAATAAATCATAAAACCACTTCCAAACACCTTATAAAGTTTTCCTTAATGCTCGAGGAAAATATTTCGCAAAAATAAATAATTTCATTTTTGACAAAAATAACATGGGTTAATACTCACGGCTTTTAGTCGGTTTTGCAAATTCGTACATAAATCACCGGTCAATCAATTTATTTTCACCTTCACCTCAATGTGAAGTTTTGAAAATTAAGGTGAGACTTTCGATTGAGATTCTTGAGGGTGGAACCGCATTTGACAATGTTTTGGTCCTCACTATTGTATTTTTCACTTTTTCAGTTTTCGACTTAAATATTCTACTAAGTATACATTTGTTGGTCAATAAATCATAAAACCACTTCTAAACACCTTATAAAGTTTTCCTTAATGCTCGAGGAAAATATTTCGCAAAAATAAAAAATTTCATTTTTGATAAAAATAACGTGGGTTAACACTCACAGCTTTTAGTCGGTTTTGCAAATTCGTACATAAATCACCGGTCAATCAATTTATTTTCACCTTCACCTCAATGTTGAAAATTAAGGTGAGACTTTCGATTGAGATTCTTGAGGGTGGAACTCCATTTGACAATGTTTTGGTCCTCACTATTGTATATTTCACTCATTTTTTTCTTCAGTTTTTGGTTTAAATATTCCACTAAGTATACATTTGTTGCTCAATAAATCATAAAACTGCTTCCAAACACTTTATAAAGTTTACCTTAATTATCGCGGAAAATATTTTGCAAAAATAAAGATTTGCATTTTTTACCAGAAAAACATGAGTGAACACTCACGATTTTTAGTCGGTTTTATAAATTCGTACATAAATCATCATTCAAACTATTTGTTCTCACCTTCGCCTCATCGTGAAATTTTGAAATTAAGGTAAGACTTTCCGTTGAGATTCTTGAGGAGGGAACCCCATTCGACAACGTTTTGGACCTCACCATTGTATTTTTCACTTATTTTTTCAGTTTTCGGCTTAAATATTCTACTAAGTATACATATGTTGCTCAATAAATGATAAAACCGCTTCCCAACACCTTATAAAGTTTTGCTTAATGCTCGCGGAAAATATTTCACAAAAATAAAAAATTTCATTTTTGACAAAAAAACGTGGGTGTTAACGCTCACTGCTTTTAGTCGGTTTTTCAAATTCGTATATAAATCACCGTTCAATCTATTTATTTTCATATTCGCCTCAATGTGAAGTTTTGAAAATTAAGGTAAGACTTTCCATTAAGATTCTTGAGGGTGGAACCCCATTTGACAAAGTTTTAGTTCTCACTATTGTATTTTTCACATTTTTTAAGTTTTTGGCTTAAATATTCTACTAAGTATACATTTGTTGCTCTATAAATCATAAAACCACTTTCAAACACCTTATAAAGTTTTCATTAATGCTCGTGGAGCATATTTGGCAAAAATAACAAATTTCATTTTTGGCCAAAAAAACTTGGGTTACACTCACTATTTTATGTTGCCGGCAGAAAATATTTTGCAAAAATACAAATTTTCATTTTTGACCAAAAAAACATGGGTTAACACTCACTGCTTTTAGTCGGTTTTGCAAATTCGTACATAAATCACCGTTCAATCTATTTATTTTTAGCTTCACCTCAATGTAGAGTTTTGAAAATTAAGGTGAGACTTTCCATTGAGATTCTTGAGGGTGGAATCCCACTTGACAATGTTTTGGTCCACATTATTGTATTTTTCACAAATTTTTTTTCCTTCAGTTTTTGGCTTAAATATTCTACTAAGTATACATTTGTTGCTCAATAAATTATACAACCGCTTCCAAACACCTTATAAAGTTTTCCTTAATGTTCGCAGAAAATATTTTGCAAAAATAAAAATTTGCATTTTTGACCAAAAAATGTGGGTTAACACACTCACGATTTTTAGTTGATTTTACAAATTCGTACATAAACCATTCGTTCAATCTATTTGTTTTCACCTTCGCCTCACCGTGAAATTTTGAAATTTAAGGTAAGACTTTCCATTGAGATTCTTAAGAGTGGAACCCCTTTTGACTAATGTTTTGGTCCTCACAATTCTATTTTTCACTTATTTTTTTTATTTTTTGGCTTAAATATTCTACTAAGTATACATTTGTCGCTCAATAAATCATAAAATCGCTTCCAAACACCTTATAAAGTTTTCCTTATGCTCGTGGAAAATATTTGACAAAAATAAAAATTTTCATTTTTGACAAAAAAAAAACGAGGGCTAACACTCACGGCTTTTAGTCGGTTTTGCAAAATCATACATAAATCATCATTCAATCCATTTATTTTCACCTTCCCCTGAATGTGAAGTTTTGAAAATTAAGGTGAGACTTTCCATTGAGATTCTTGAGGGTGAAATGTCACACCCCGCCCTGAATTATTTGCTTTATTTCGGAAAAATAATAATATTAGTGATAGGCCTAAACTAAACTCCTGTTTAGTTTGTTACTATTTCTTTTATCTTACTTCTAAATCTCCAACCGATTTAATTCCTATAAAATTTACCATGTTTTTACTTACCATAACAATCAAGTAAGTTACCAACTTAATTCCCCAAATTCTTCTATCAAGCGACCTCTAATTCAAAGATTAATTCTCAAATATTTAATCTTACTGGTATTATGGCTGCATCTAACGTCTCGTTAGATTGCCTATGTACCCTAAATAAGGATCAAGCCATTCGTAGTTTACAAATTCCAATTCAATTAACTTTGATATTTCTACACATAACTAACAATCACCATCCAGCTTCAAACAAGTGTATTACATTAATTTCTTAATTATTTAATTCCAGAACAACAAAATTAGCCTAAAAATACGACGTAGGCTCCCTGGCCATGCACCGCCACCGATGGAAGTCGGCCGCACCCCACCGTGCGGTTTCTACCCATTTCAAGCTCAAATCCCATGATTTTTGAGGTGTAGTAGGAAGAGGGAAGGTTATGGAGCGTTTTACAATGGTTAATTTGATGTAATTCGTCGGAAAAAAGGGGCGAAATCCCACCAGAAAAACACGAGAGCATCGATCGGGTCGGGTCCGATACCCAGGTCGGGGGATCCCCCGCTCCCCCCTTCTCTTCTTTTTCCTCCCTTTCTCCCTCTCCCATTGGTCCTCCCTCCTTCTCTCCTTTCTATTCTTTTCTTTTAATAAAAAATATCCATTTTGTTTCTTCCTTTCATACCAGCCACACACATGGCTTTTTCACATGGCTCCAGATTTTCTAGAGCCTTCTAAAGATATTTAAAATTACCAATTTATCCCCGACTTTGAACGTTAATAACTTCTTCATTAAAACACCGTTTCACGAACGGTTTGTGCCTACGCGTTTATGAGATCGAGCTCTATTCAAGCATATAAATTGTGACCTTGAAGGGTCTAGAAATTTTAAATAATTAATTTCCAAAAATTAAACCTCGTAACTAGTTTAATTTAAAACTTAACTCACATCAATTATTATAAATTCTCGAAAAATCAAATAAAAGCTCAATACTACAATAATTTCCCAATTCCATTTCCATAACCATAATGTAAGATCCCACATCATCCAAGGGAGTGATCCTTATGTGTATATTCCCATCTTTACCTAGCACGAGGCCTTTTGGGAGCTCACTGGCTTCGGAGTTTATCGGAACTCTGAAGTTAAGCGAGTTCGCACAAGAGCAATCCCAGGATGGGTGACCCATTGGGAAGTTCTCGTGTGAGTTCCCAGAAACAAAACCGTGAGGGCATGGTCGGGGCCCAAAGCAGACAATATCGTGCTATGGTGGAGTCGAGCTCAGGATATGGGGAGGGTCCGGGCCGGGATGTGACAATTTGGTATCAGAGCCTAACCCTGGCCGTGGTGTGTTGACGAGGACGTCGGTCCCCCTAAGGGGGGTGGATTATAAGATCCCACATCGCCCAAGGGAGTGATCTTTATATGTATATTCTTATCTCTACCTAGCACGAGGCCTTTTGGGAGCTCACTAGCTTCAGAGTTTATCGGAACTTTGAAGTTAAGCGAGTTCGCGCGAGAGCAATCCCAGGATGGGTGATCCACTGGGAAGTTCTCGTGTGAGTTCCTAGAAACAAAACCGTGAGGGCGTGGCCGGGGGGCCCAAAGCGGACAATATCGTGCTACGGTGGAGTCGAGCTCGGGATGTGGGGGGGCTCGGGTCGGGATGTGACAATAAATCGATTTATTTTTTATTTTCTCTACGTATTCATAATTACGAATATTTAATTCATATATTTAAATTTTTAGATGGAACCCCATTTGACAATGTTTTGGTTCTCACTATAGTATTTTTCACTTACTTCTTTCAATTTTTAGATTAAATATTCCACTAAGTATACATTTGTTGCTCAATAAATTATAAACCTGCTTCCAAACACCTTATATACTTTTCCTTAAAACTCGTGGAAAATATTTCACAAAAATAAAAAATTTCATTTTTGACCAAAAAAACATGGGTTAACACTCACCGTTTTTAGTTAGTTTTTACAAATTCGTACATAAATCGTCGTTCAAACTATTTATTTTCAATTTCGCCTCACTGTGATGTTTGAAAATTATAGTAATACTTTCTGTTATATTCTTAAAGGTGCAACCCAATTTTAACAATATTTTGGGCTTTCGACTTAAATAGTCTACTAAATATACATTTGTTGCTCAAAAAATCTTAAGTCCGCTTCCAGCTGCCTTATAAATTTTCCTTAATGCTCACGGAAAATGTTTCATGAAAATATAATATTTGCATAAAAAAAAGGGTTAACACTCACGGTTTTTTGTCGGTTTTTACAAATTCGCACATAAATCGTCGTTCAAACTATTCACCTTCGCCTCATTGCGAAGTTTGAAAATTATAGTAGTACTTTTTGTTATATTCTTGAGGGTGGAACCCCATTTTAACAATGTTTTGGGCCTCCCTACTACACTTTTCACTCATTTTTTTAGTTTTCGACTTAAATAGTCTACTAAATATGCACAATAAATCGTAAATCCGCTTCTAAAAGCCTTATGATAATTTTTCTTAATGCTCATGGAAAAGATTTTACGAAAATAAAAAATTTGCATTTTTGACAAAAAAGTGGGTTAACACTCACGCTTTTTTGTCAGTTTTTACAAATTCGTACATAAATCATCGTTCAAACTCTTTATTTTCACCTTCGCTTCACTGTGAAGTTTGAAAATTAAAGTAATACTTTCCATTAATATTGTTGAGGGTAGAACCCCATTTTAACAATATTTTGGGCTCACTACTATAGTTTTCACTTATTTTTTTAGTTTTCGACATAAATAGTCTACTAAATATACATTTGTTACTCAATAAATCGTAAATCCGCTTCCAAATGCCTTATAAAATTTTCCTTAATGTTCACAGAAAATATTTCGCAAAAATAAAAAATTTGCAGTTTTGACAAAAAAACATGGGCTAATACTCATGGTTTTTAGTTAGTTTCTATAAATTCGTACATAAATTGTCCTTAAAACTATTTATTTTCACCTTTTCCTTACCGTGAAATTTGAAAATTATAGTAATACTTTTTGTTATATTCTTGATGGTGGAACCCCATTTTAACAATGTTTTGGGCCTTACTACTATATTTTTCACTCATTTTTTTGGTTTTCGATTTAAATAGTCTACTAAATATACAGTTGTTGCTCAATAAGTCGTAAAACCACTTCCAAATGCCTTATAAATTTTGCTTAATGCTCACAGAAAATATTGTGAGAAAATAAAAAATTTTCATTTTTGACAAAAAAATGTGGGTTAACACTCATAGTTTTTAGTCGATTTTTACAAATTCATACATAAATCGTCGTTCAAACAATTTATTTTCACCTTCGCCCACTGTGAAGTTTGAAAAATAAAGTAATACTTTCCGTTAATATTGTGGAGGGAGGAACCTAATTTTAACAATGTTTTAGGCCTTACTACTATATTTTTCACTTATTTTTTTAGTTTTCGCCTTAAATAGTCTACTAAATATTCATTTGTTGCTCAATAAATCGTAAATCCGCTGCCAACTACCTTATAAAAGTTTCCTTAATGCTCACGGAAAATATTTCACAAAAATAAAATATTTGCATTTTTTTACAAAAAACGTGGGTTAACATTCACAGTTTTTAGTGGATTTTTACAAATTCGTACATAAATTGTCGTTCAAACTATTTATTTTCACCTTCGCCTAATCGTGAAGTTTGAAAATTATAGTAGTACTTTTTGTTATATTCTTGAGGGTGGAACCCCATTTTAACAATGTTTTAGGACTCGTTATTATATTTTTCACTTATTTTTTGAGTTTTCAACTTAAATAGTCTACTAAATATCCATTTGTTGCTCAATAAATTGTAAATACGCTCTCAAATGCCTTATAAAATTTTCCTTAATGCTCCCGGAAAATTTTTCGAGAAAATAAAAAATTTGCATTTTTGACAAAAACCGTGTGTTAACATTCTTTGTCTCTACAAATCCTCAAAAGGAATATTCTTCAAAACATGCCATTTTGACCTCCAAAATACCCAAAACGTCCAGAAACGTCAATCTGAAAAACTGCGCGCTGGGCCTTATTTCATCGCCATGGTCAAACGGCTTGGTCAAAAAATTTGAAACTTTGACACAATCATCTTGAAAGACTCACGAACATCCTTCAATTGGAATCACTAAAAAATTGATCCGTTTGATCATTCTTGTCTCCAAAGGAAATCAAATGTTCTACATTACATTGAAAATATATAATAAAGTATCAAAATTCTACTAGAATAAACCAATAAATTATAACTAAGAATAGAGTAAAATATATAGTAAAATATTGACTCATCATCCATCACCAACAGTTGTTGACTACTTTGAAACGTCGTCAAGAATCTGATCTTTCTTTCTCTATTTTCTGTTTTCCTTTTCTGGTGAGCAAGTCAGTGAGAGAATAAAAACTCCATGGTTATTAACTATGTCGTTAAGTGCATGACTACAGATGGATATTTGCTGAGTTGCTCCGAGTACTATATACAAAGTAATGAAGTAAGGACAGCTCTAATTTTGTATGACTATTGACACTAGAAAATAGAACTGCAAACATCCTGTACACCTTGGGAAGGGGTGATTCGAACACATGACGTACAAGTCTCTTGCATCTGGATCATTGTTTTAGCTTGGATAGGATCCCTGACATGATAAGTTAACCCAACGAGCTCTTGTATTTTGCGTTTGTAATTAAGATTGAAACAGAAAATGAGGGTATCTTGGCAAGCACATTGAAAAAAATTATTCAAGCACCAAACTAAAACTCGGAGATTTGACAAACAAAATCAAAGCACTGCAAATAACTATTAATGCATGAGTCACCATATCAACTGCAGAACTTCCCTTTTTAGTTCCAAATTCATACAGTATTCGCGAAACACACATTACTAAATTACTAATTGTATACATGTTGTAATTATACTGCTTTGCACTTACCTGTAACTTGAAAAACTAAAACGTTAAGGCAGATGTACTTGATCGACAGTTGAATTTTGATCTGTAAAATGACCAAGAAGAATGCGGTTATCTACTCAGCGAGTCACCATTTTATCAACAGTGCTCCA
The DNA here is from genome assembly GCF_963583255.1 of Pyrus communis. Classification (NCBI taxonomy): domain Eukaryota; kingdom Viridiplantae; phylum Streptophyta; class Magnoliopsida; order Rosales; family Rosaceae; genus Pyrus; species Pyrus communis. Next base: position 42,598,834 of record NC_084803.1, read on the forward strand.
TTAACAAAATCATGCCTAGCGATATAAAGATTTTGAACAAAATAAGCAAATAAATATGATGCTACACAGTTGTAACATTGATACATACTTTAGCATCTAAATAAAAGCTCAATTACCAGAAAATGGTGGATGATGAGATTGGTAGAATTCACTCAGTGTTATAATTTGTAACGATCTGAAAGTGTCATGGATCCCGAGATGTCAAGATTCTGCAGTGGTCTTTTGAAAAGTATGGCAGGGTTTTTAGCTTAGGGCAGGCATGAATTCCTGGAGAAGAAAGGCATGGCATGTTTACTGTGAGTTCACAATCGTCTTTCTTCCACCCTTCCACGCCTTCCCACTCTTCCCACTCCGAAATTTCATAAAAGCTCAGTTCCTTCAGTTTCGGGAACACTGAGGAGGATGATTTGAATGATGTGTATTCCCAAAAACTCAGCACCAACCTTCTTCACTCTTTCCATCCATCGTAGTGTCAGTCTTTCAAGGGACGGCAATTTCCCAAGAGGAGGCAAAGTTCACACTCATCCCAAGCACAAAGAGTAAGGATTCTCAAATTTTGCAAAGTCAGAGCTTTTTTTTTTTTTTTGGTTTAAGATTGAACTGCGTTTGACTATTTAGTGAACGCTATGTTTGTAGCTCTTTTTACTTATTATTAATGACATTTTTAAACTTGCAATCAATGAGTGCTAAACTTCGTTTTGATTTAAGTGATTGTTTTCTAGTGTCAATACATTGTCTTACCTTTTTTTAAACTATCCCAAGGAAGGGGCCTTTTATAAATTTCGCATAAGGCCCCCAAAATCTCAGAGACAGCCCTACGTTTGAGGCGCAAGGTATACAAATTGTACAAATCGCAGATACTGTCAGGTAATGTCTCCAAACCAATATTATCACACAAATCAGCATGCCTCAAGTGTATCAAATCACCAATCTGCTAGAGTAGTTCTTTGATGGAGTAACCACTCCAATTTAACGTCCTCGGACCTTTCAACTGTGAAATAAAAATCAAGTCTACTGTTGAAATTCTTAACCGAGAAGCTCTGAGAGTACGTATGTTCTTGCGACTGTGAGATGAGATCGAAAGTGGACGTTGGCCATAAGGAACAAATGTTAAGGTCAAATGGCGAACCTTATCACCCAATACCTCTATTTCGTTCTTACCACCCTCAGCTTCCGTAAGCAAGCATTCATTCTTGGTGAGAAATTGTCCGATATCATGCATTTTGCAACTTATAACTTTACCACTATAACAGTCCTTAAAATCTTGGAAAAAAACCGTGCAGCTAAGTTATCAAAAAAATGTGTTACCAAGTATTCCTTTATCTTTATTCTCATTCCAGTTAAGATAATCTTGTGCTATCCACGAAGTAATCAAATAATCTTTGTCAAATACCTAACCTTTTGGAAAAATAGCACAAAATAAAAGGCAACATTTGATTGTTGGGGCCAAATCATAATAATGTAATAAGAGTGGTTGGAAAACTTCTTGCTCGAACTCTTCTAGCTCCCATATCTTGCTATTTAAAACATCATTCCATTCTTCATTCCCTTATCGTGCATGAGACTACCTAAAGCCTTTGCAGCAAGAGCCAACCCTTGCACTTCTTTACAATATCCTTGCTTATATCTCCAAACAAGTTAGACTCATCCAGTTCCTATCAGAAAATGTCATGTCATGTCATTGAAGATTGACAAACAATTTTGTTCACCAAATTGATCATGTGAGTGGTTGCTCTCATCATACTTGCAACCTTTTGTTTTTGAGTAATCACCAATATTCTACTACCTTTAGCACCACCATGCATTAGTGGTAGTTTTAAATTACCCCACTTCTTACGGTCTTCTGTCCAGACATCATCTAAGACAAGCAGAAACATTTTGCTCTTGATGGATCTAGACTTACATTGCAAGACATGGTCCAACTCATTTGAACTTGGGGTCTTGTTACCACAAATGGCATTGGCTATCTCAATCTCATCAAAAGAGTCTGACACACAAACCCATATTCTCTATTGAAAACGAGCTTTAACATTGTCATCGTTATATGCTAACTGGGCCAAAGTTGTCTTCCCTATTCCTCCCATCCCTACAATAGGGATGATAAAGGACTCCCTTCCGTCTTCACTACTATCATTCAACAGCCCCTTCACCAACATGTCCTTTTCAATTTCCCAACCAAATATCTTAGATACGTCGACAAAAGACGATGTTTTCTGCCGTTGAGGTTGTTGAATGACTCTTTCTGTGTGTTGAAAATTATACATTTCTCTTTGCTTAGCAATCACGGTTAACCTATCACTCAAATCTTTGATCTTGAGAGCAATGTATTGCCGGAAAATCACCGGACCCCAACTTACATGGCCAAAACAAAAGCAACGGGAAGAAATAGAGAAGCATACCTTCTTCTTAGGTTCTCTTTCTCGCTTGTCTTATTGTTTCAGAATTTCAGTGTTCCACTCGTCCAGCACGTCCCCCAATTCGTAGGGTATTTGCTTCAGCTTGTCCAACCAGTTTCTGACGCTGGCCTCCTTTACTTGCCTTTGCTCTGCATCCTCCAGCGCAGCTTGAATATCATTGAGATTGCTAGTGAAATCTTCTTCTTCTTTCTTGACGTTCAAGACTAATTTCAGCTCTCCTTCGATGTATCGATAAGTTGCTGAAGCCAACCGTTGTAGCAGCATGGAAACGAGCGCATCCGCCATTTTCGCGTAAGAAGAAAGAAATTGATTGAAAGTGGAACGAGAAGAAAGAGCAAGTGTATATGAACAAGAATTGCACGACTGCTTGTGCTGTTTCCTCCAGCAAGACTAGCAAAAACGCCAACTCTAATTATATATAATTAAGGGTATCGTCGTTAGAAATTAGAATTAAAGATAACGTAGAAAACTTGATCGAGGTCATGGAGGATTGAAGGCAGATTGTCTGCCCTCCTGATACAGTGCCCTCCCCCATGCTCTCCTATTTGTACGGTCATGGTTAAGCTATGTCAACATTTTATATTACTATTGCTTTTTGTCTTATTATTTCTATAAAAAAATTAATATAAAATGTTGACGTGACTTAACCGTAACAACATAAAATAGGAGGGCATAGGAAGGGCACCATATCAGGAGGGCAGACAATCTGCCTCTGGGAGGATTAGGACAGCCAATTTCCCCCCTTTTTTTTCAGATAAAAAGAATAATAAGTTTCAAGTTAACTTTATTAAACAATAAATGCCAATTATTGCTTTTTTTATTTTTTTATTTTTTTATTTTTTACAGACAATAACGTTAGCGGGTTAAATTGTTTAAATGTTAGAAACAACCGAATAAGTGAAAATCGAGCCCGCACCAAAGTATATAGGTATTATTGATTTAGGCAGGATAAATGCCAATTATTGATTTAAGCGAGAAGTCTTAAGTTCGATTATTGCCAAATGCGAATTTAAATCACATTATTGCCAGCACATTGTGAGACTAAGATCACCCCCTTTCCTCCTTAGTGTAAATAATACTATTTGTTTGGTTAAAAAAAATAAAATAAAATAAAAAACATTTCAAACTCAATAATTCAAAGAAAAACCCAACTTAAGGCGAAAGATTTTTTTATTTTTTTTTGGTCCAATCAACTCTTGGAAGTGTTTTTCTATAAAGTGGTTAAACAAAACTGCCAGCATTACTAAATTGTCTTCTCTCTCTCTTTTTTTTTTTTTTTTTCCTTTTAAATGTGAAAATACCCAAAAGAATAAGACTAGAATTGATACCTGAATCACCCAGAGGCATAATATTATATTAAGGCAGGCCAAGGAAAAATGGATAGTCTACAAGGAAGACAGATGAGACCGCCTCTTTTTTATGTTCCGGTAAATTCATCCAAATCTGGACATGGCGCCACCGCGCTCGTCACGCCTAATCACTACCGCCTCTTCCGGTAAATTCATCCAAATCTGGATATCATGCCACCGTGCCTTTCGCGACGCCTAGTCGCTAGTGAAAGCCGAAGCTCAGCTCTTGATACACACCCCATCCAAAGATTTACACCATATAATTTGCAAAGGGTAGAACCCTGCCCTGTTCTGAACTTGTGAAGGTCAGAAAAATCTACATTGCAAAAACAAATGACATCGGAGGTGAGAAATGAAATATACAACACTACCGCAACAGCCTCGGCAACTCTCACAGTATCGAATACCACCACCCCACCCCCGGTTCTTCCTCCCAGTACCAAACATCTATACCATTTTTACTTTTTTCCAATTTTCTTTGACAACACACGGAATCCGCTACTGTCCCTCCAACTCTTCTTCGTCAGGTAATATTACAGTCAATAGAGAGTATTTCACACGGAGGGATATCCTGCCCTTCTCAACCACAAGCCTTGCCCCAGAGACAACCCAATAACCCGGAGTCTCCTGTGGCCCTCTTACCATCTCCGTTGTGTCAACGAATTTCCGAAGCTTTGGGGCTTGGATGGGAACCGGAGGACCTCCAGGGTAAACGGCTGAGTTTATGTTCACATCTGCTGGCCGTGGAGGTGGTTTCTGAACTGTTGTAAAATGATGGCTGATTAGTGTTGATATGAGCCCGGACTTATGTGCCAAGCCTGGTGATCCATCCCACTCAGGATGCTTTACCTTTGTCGCACCAGAAACAGTAGAGAAGCGGAGTCTCAAGAAGAGGATATTCTTTATTCCATAATTCTCAACCTGTAACTGGGCTCCAGTTACTATTGAAAGATCCTCATCAGACTCCACAGGGGCAGTGCAGACATGGGAAAAGTTCTTCCACTGGACTTTCTCATAGTATTTACGATCATAGGAATCACGACGAAAGTTTCCATTTGGATCATCTTCGAGTTGGAAGGTATTTGGAAGAGAGGTGAGGTGTTGTAAGTGAATGGCCAAACGGTTGCTTCTTTTGCCCTCTAAATACAGTCGCAGACCAGTCACTGGCCTCTTTCCCACATCAACCTGATATCAACATACAACAAATAAGATTTCTGCCGGTAAGGAAAACTATTCTTAAGCACGACAAATACTCATGGATCCTTTTCTCTTTTTCTGCTCAACAGTCAAGAGGTTTAGTTTATGCCATGGAATTATTGGAGCATCATAAGAGAATGAATAGGAAAGCAGTAAATGACCACTCAAACAGAAGCCATCCATACAGCATGTAGTTTTTCCCAAGTTAATGGATGAATGTCTCATTTGGTTCAAAGTTCGAGATGATAAAAAACATAAACTTAATTAAAACACTCATGCAACAAAACTTTACTTCCGCTTAAAAAAAAAGGTAAAGGAGACACTTTACCAGACTGGTGTTGACGTAAAGTTTGGGCCCCATTAAGCTAAACTGTAGAGATACATTGCTTTGTTGCTTCCGCTGTGGACCAAGGGGCAGGTCACTAAAAACTGGTGCCCATTGCCTTGGCAGCTGAAACTCCAAAAACTGATGGAGTTCTTCAATTGGTGGTTTATCTGTAAGAATAGAATCAGAATAAAAATTTCCACATGTTAACTTCTGCCGTGTTAATATATATATTTGTTTCTAAGAAAATCATGTTGTCCTAGTTGATATTTTATTTCCTAGAAGAGAAGAAAATACGGTGAAGAATATTTTTCTCCAAATTACAAATAAAAGCATTTAGAGCTATGCATACGCATTTGAGATATTTTATGTTTAGGAAACGCCTTTAAAGTAAATTAGTTGTCTCTATTTAGTTTCCCTAACAAAAATATAAAAAAAATCCAAACAAGATTATGGTCAGAAAAATAATTGTCATCCAAGAAATTTATGTCTAGAAAAAGATTTAAGAAAGAAATGAGCATTAGAGATTTGGCTAGACTTTAGCTTGTGGCTTTTAAGGGGCTATAAATAGTGCCCATGAAGTAAAGCTGGCTACTTGTAGACCCTAGAGTTTTTTAAAAGGCTGTATAACAATTTTAAAGGTAGTGTGGTGGCTGTTCCATTGGAGAATTTGCATAAATTTGTTTAATAAAATAGATAGAACAACAGACCCTTGTACCATTAATTCCCCTAAGAGGGAGGTTGTGGATTTGTGTCCTACCACCTAGTGTTCCTTGGTATCACACCTCATATTAGGACTGCACATAATCTTGAACAAGCATCAGCGACTAGAAACCTGAAATTAGACTCAAGGGCCATAACAACAGCCGATCTTCAGAAGAAAACCCAACTCCTACAACTGAACTAAGTAAATACAAATCAGCAGCTTCCAAAGGCACGTGCTCACAAACACATGCTGCCAAACTGAAATGAGACCATGCATCCAAACAAGATTCCACTTGATCAATGATCCAGACTGACAATCTGGCAACCTAATAAACCAAACTATTTGGTTGAAATTTTAGTACGGCACTTACTATTGTTCAACATAGGAGCCTGCTATTATGACGCGCACTTATGAGGGTCAAGATTTTCAAAGCAGCAAATAGAAAATAAAACGTAAAAGTGACGCAAACAGAAAAACTTTTGCTTACATCGTAAATAAAGGTTTATGGCATGGCTCAAGAATCCACTCCCAGGGACTCCATTCAACAGAGAAGTAATTGGTATAAATGACATTGTGATCACATCAGGCTCCAACTGAACACTTTGTAACCATTCATTATGGGATATATTTCTCATCTCACTTCCACCTCTCCTCTTGCAAATGATTAAAATGTCCTGCAATTAAAGTAACTTAGAATTGAAAATCAGAAGTGAAAAAGTAGGGATTTATTTTATTTATTTATATATATCTGATAACCGACGAAGCCAGTTAGACAATCAACAAGGTTTAGTAACTATACGCACTTCCTTGTGTGAATAAGAACTTGATGGACTAGTATCTGCAAACCTTAACCGCTGCTCCCTGATTTCAAACTGAAAAACAAATGATTAGATAAGAAACTTTTTTGAACGGGATAAAAAGGATACATAACTTATGCATGTTGAGTTAAGAAATTAGAATACAGTAGAAATAGAGAAAAGCAGACTTAGAGCAAATTCAAGAGAACAACTTTTTAACTTAATTCTTGTATTATCAGTACTAATAAGAAAATCAGGGTTAAATTACAAGGAATGCCCTATTTATAAAGTCAATCCATAGTTGAAGAAAATAATTATATAAGCAATTCAAAGTAAAATCTCACAAATTCCTGCCAAACTAGCTTGCCACCTATGCTGCAAACACCACAATTCTCATCGCCTACTGGTTCCATATAACAACATTTAATCATTGGTTGATTATACTCTCTTATAACAATGAAACTTTCATGATAAACATTCTTCACACAAAATGAAAACTTTAGGAAAATAAAAAAGTTTGCACGTCTTAATCTATTATGGATTCATCAGAAGCTTTTCTTTTCAAATCATTTTGATCAACTCACAAATTTTGGCACACCTAGGAAAGGATACATCCTTGGTATCCAGACACCGTACACTTACTAGAAACTCTGAGATAGCAAGATTCATTATTACACTCACAACTACGTTCAAACACTTTTTAATCCATTTTTTTAGAAACAGGTCATTACATTGACAACTACTTTCTCACCATAAACTAAAAAACAACTATTTTATTATCTAATAAAGTGGACAGGATTCCTTTTAAAGAATTAAGAACTAAAACTAATAATTATTTAGCAGTCCCAACTTAACGTAAGGAATCAGATTGTATGCTTACAATTCATTGGAACATTTTAAACACTCAGCTATTAAATGAGATAAAATTAACCACCATACGAACCTTGCCATTCTTGTAACCTTGTTCCGAAGGCATACCATACCGACCATTGGCATCTAAAAACCTTTTATCTGCCATATCCTTTAGTTTTTTCTGTATATCAGCCGGTTGAAGAGTTGAAGAATGCTGCTGTTTCATATATATAACATCTTTCCCTCCCATCTTCACACCAACAACAATATGTGTTCCAAATCTCTCTATAAACCTAGAATAAACATAAAATATCAAAAAACACGTTCCAATTTCCAAAATTTTAATACAGTCAACATGGATATATATATATATATATATATATCATAACATGCCTCGCAGAAGACTCAATCCCATCTATTACTGCATTTTACTAATGCCATACAGATTATACCGATAAATGCATCAACATGAAATTAATTATTTCGCTGGAGAACCATGACACCCAAGTATTGCAGGAATATGCATAAGCATGTAACATGCTTAAGGTCCTCTGAATTTAATGCAATTTATTTCAGGCAACAGCATTTAAAAAAAAAAAGTATTCAACAATCAAATTCCCCTCTTCAATGGGGATTCAAGACTAAGATCAGTTGATGAAACGAGAAGAATATGTCCCATGAAAAGGTGGAATAATGCAGGCAGAAGGAGAAGGCATACAAATGACAGATACAGAAAATTTCACAAATACAGAAACCTCACTTGGTACAGATTTAAAAGGTAAAGTATATATATTGGACAAGCTTTGTGAAGCCTGATTCTTGCTTGTTTCTTTTCTTATTTATTTCCCCTTTTGTAACTTCCACAAAACAAGAAACATAGGCGCATGGCATAGGCAAACAACTAGCATATGAAGTACATTACAAAAACAAGCTTCCTATTAGAAGTTAATAAAGGGTAGTTCTATCACACACCCATTTTTACTTTCCACACACCCCTCTCAATTTTCGGGCGTCGGATTGAATGAATTGAAGATCAATGGCCAAAAATTAACAAGGGTGTGTGAGAAGTAAAAATAGGTGTGTGAATACACTTTCCTTAAGTAGCTCTATATGAAGCTTCAAAGACGGAGCTTAGCATTAATGTTGTAATTTGACTAAAAACTCCAAAAACCTCTCACCTTGCTAATGCAGCAGGTTCCCACGATGATGGGACTGCTTTAATAACATTCTCACACAGTACCATCTGAGATTTTTCCAGTGCAACAGTATAGAGAGTGATGAACACCCCATCAAAAGCAAGGGTCTTAGTGTTGGCTGCATCTTTCTGCCAACTACCTGAGAAATCAAACATAGAATTGAAGAGACCTGAGGGTATTTTTCCAGTCAACGATATTTCCTGATTGAACTGCTCTGACATCTGCAAGAGAGAGAACAAATTTAATTTCTCCTCTACTACCGCTTCAATGCTTAAAGTAAAATCACAGTTGCAAAACAAGATTCTACGAAAAGAACATATATTTTACTGAAAAGGCGGCCTCACCGCAACCCAATCCCCATAACCAAACAATATGAAGCCTGGATTTTGCCATATGACATTTTCATTTTCGTCTCTTATTTTCTTGGGGAAGGGAGGAGTGGTAACACGCATTGAGCTATATCAATGTAGTGTTCATTTTCAAATTAGTTATATATCTTTAATGATCAGGTAATCATAAAACACTTTATACGTATAACATTTTTCGCTTGATGTCTTCCGATCCCAATGTGAGTCTTATATGTCCTCCACTACTACTCTAGATTGCATCCAACTTCATAAATGTTTTAAAACAGGCCAAGCCGTGACAGCCACACATTTGAACATTAGGTTTAGATTACAAAACTTCAAGAACGACATGCATACCAAAAATTAAATAAATAAGAAAAACATGCGAGAATTGTGATTAAGAAAAACTGAAGATACCTGTTGGAAAGAGAGAACGTCGGACCTGAATCGTGTGCGCTCTCCTTTATCGCATTTAATCGATTTGGGAATATTTGGGATGGTAATCCCACCGGGAAGAACAATCTCGTGGCCTCCATCGTCATCGATTTCAATCAATCGAGCAGTGTGAGACTCCCCTTTACAGTACTTGAGCCTTAAATCAGTGGATACATCGTATCCACGCCCAATCGATGCAATTGCAATCTCAGCAGCTTCCGGAGCTGGAGCCTTAAGTGCCATCGCTCAGCACATCGCTCTCGTTCACCAAATCAAGATTAAATGTCTGCATTACATCCAAAAATTGAGTTTATACATAACAAAAAGTTCAAATTCAGAAATTATCTTTCTGCGGAGACCATAAATTCAGCTGAAAATATAGAAAAAATGGACAAATTTTACAGAGAAATCAGATCGAGGCTCAAGAACTAACCAAAAATTGAATTGAATTTGCGAATGTTGACGAGGATTCAATGCACTTTTTTGAGTGGAGCTGAAACGCCGTCGTTGTAGTCGGAATTCCCGCGAATTGCGCAATGCCAGTGCGAGATTCGGCTTGGATTGTGCAAAAACTTGGGTTGAATAGTGGACTGACTGGGTTTTCGAAAGAGAGAGAAACCCTAGTCACACAGGCAGAGAAGAGATAGAGAAAGAGATAAGTCAAATGAATGAGTGAAAAGCACGGGAGTGATGAGGGAGAGAGATTGTAAAAGTAGGAGTTGTGGAGTTTGACCGAATTTGAAAGAATTTGTTGACTCGTCGTCAATGACAACTGAGAACCAGAAAAACAGAAAGTAAAGTTTCTTAGTAGCTTTTAACTATCAGTTTACGATACTGTTTAATTTAATAAAAAATTATATTTTTACATTAAAAAATTAATTTTGATACTATTTACTTCACCCTTTATTTTGTCCTTATCGTTAAAATTTAAAGTTTTCAAATCATTTTCATCAGTTTTTCCTACTTTTTAAGAAAACTAATGAAAACGTCGAAAAGTTAAAAAAAAAAACTTTAATTTTAATAAAAATATGACAAATAAAGATGTAATAAATAATATTAGGAAAAAAATTAAAATGTGGTTTTTCATTAAAAGTGAACAGTATCGAAAATATTTCGTTAAAACTTCCTACTTTTTATGGGTTCTAAGGTCGAGAGAGCTATGTCAGATTAGTTAATGGCGGAGTTTAAATTTACGATGTCAATCGAACACTTTTGTATTATTGTGATAAAAGGTCACTTGCAATTGCTCATGACATTTATGAGGAAGATAATTGTTATTGGCTACTACGACCAATACAGTTCTACATAGAATTAAACCTTAAACTCTTAATCCAACAGTCATATGTTTTCAAATTTAGATGATTTTTTATAAACATGATATTTGAGGGAAGACAGTTCAGTTCGTTGAAATACATTACGAAGTGATTCTCATAAAAATGTGAGTAAGAAATTATATAAAAAAAAATGATGTCACATATCTATCAACTGACCAACCTCCCAAAAAAATAAAAATATAAAATGGAACCATTTTTCTACAGCTCTACCCTACCTGCATTCGTTTCCAAATCTGATATGTTTCACTTTTTCATCTGCACTGCACTCCAAATACCAAATGGTCAAAAATCTGCCGACCTGTATTAGTTTTCAACTTACATGGCCTCTCATCCACAACTTGTCTCCCTCCAGCTTCTTCTCACCTTTTACAGGCCCATCCTTTCTGCCTTCCATATTTCCATTCCTTTGTCTTTATATATACCTACTGCAAATTATCATCTTCCTCCTCATCCTCCTCCTACCACTTGTCACTAGCTCCACTTTCAAACATACAAAAATGGGTGGATATTCGAAGATCAAAATCATGGGTGCTGGTAGTAGTAGTCGCTCCCGAAACTCAAGATCCATTGACTTCTCAGATCTCCAATCATTTTCCAAAACCCAGAAATCTACCCCAAAAAACCCTACCTCCTCAAAGATCCAAGAAGAAACCAATCTCAATCTGCAGCACATGAAGAAAAACAACCCCACTCATGATTCTTCTGAGGAAGATTGTCAGAACAAAGGCAATGGTGGAGAGAGGTTTGGCACTCATGTTATGCACAAGAGGAGCAGCTCAGTTTCTTCTTTTTCTTCTTCTGCTTCTGCTTCAGCAACTGGTTTAGGTTTAGGTTTAGGGTTTCAATCAGCATTGAAGGGAGCATTCTCATCCATGAGAAGATCTTCTTCTGTGTCAGAGAGGTATTGCAGGATCCATGACCAGTCTGCAACTACAGCTTTGACATCTTCCATTGATGGCAATGAGGAAGATGATGAAGATCATCAAGCAACAAGATCTACCAAGAAAAAACACAAGGGAGGAGGCAAGATCCTCAAAGTCTGTAAGCGCTTTTTTAGAATGTAGCTATTCTAGCTTGTAGATTATTATTATTGTTCAATGAGTGAAATGTATTTGGTTTTAAGAAAACTAATAAAAATTACTTGAAAACTTTGAGTTTTAACGATAAAGACAAAATAAAGGGTAAAGTGAATAGTATCATGATTGACTTTTTAATGTAAAAATGTGGTTTTTCGTTAAAGTGAACAGTACCGTAGGGTTTTCGTTAAAACTCCCTTTGTTTTTTGGTCTCAGAATGAAATTTAATTTAATATATATTATAATACTTAATGTACCGGATCGTCTTTTCGGCACACTAAAAAAAATTTCTCACACTGGTGCACTGAGCTCTATATCTTATTTTTTGGTTGAGCAATGAGAATTGAGATCCTCTTAGTTTTTTGTTTGAGCTTTTGAGGAGGAAAAGTGGATTTAGGATGCTGCCATTATTGGACAATTAAAATCATATATCTCAACTCGTCTTTGTCAACCAAAAACTAATGAAATTACTATTATACTGTATAAAAGAATCAAAAGAAAATATTAGAAAAGAAAAAAATGTAAGCGTTAAAGTATTGCATAACCAAATTTGTCTTTTTTTTTTTTTTTTTTTTCTTCTGAACCTCACAGTTATGAGCCATGCAACATATCAATACCTAAACTCACATCTCCTCTCTCTCTCACTTACTAGTCAACCCCCTTTTCGTCGATGCCTGCCGTTAAAAACAAATAGCTCCTCCAAAAAACAAAATAAAAGATAAAGAAACAACTATTGGAGGAAAAAAATTAAAAAAAATGTTTGTTTAATAAAATATTAGCACACAAAGAAAAAGTAAAAAACATAAAGACATGAATATCATGTTGCACCGACGTACTTGAGATTCGAAAACCCTCTGTATGAATAATAACTAGAGGCGTGCTATCCAGTATTCACACATCTTTTTTTATTTCTCACACACCGATGTATGAGAAGTAAAAATGTGTGTGTGGATATCACATCCGTATGAAAAATGATCATCGTTTGATCATTTTGTTGAGGATCCTAGGGATTCCGTGATCGTAACCCGTTCATCATACATCAGATGGTCATAAATCATTTCAAAATTTAAAATTTAATATTAAATATAAATAGTACCTAACAAAAACCGACCGCACAATGTACGATGAACGGTCATGATCACGGGATACCTAGGATCCCCAGAGAAAGGATCCAGCGGGGATCCTTTTCCCACCCGTATAAAAAAAAACATGATTCGGGATTTTTGCAATGACACCAGTCTTTGTCACATTAAACATCAATGTGTGAGAAATAAAAAATAGTGTGTGGATGTCACATCCTTGTAACAACAACATGATTCGGGATTTTTCAACGGCACCATTCTTTGTCACATTAAACTAAGAAAACGTTCTGATGATGCATGCATTACATGTGAGCCAAACGGTCGACTTTAGATGTTAAAGAACACCGGGTCACCTTAGCATGTGTATTTGAAAAGCGACTTTCATGGGAAAGGTTTACCGTCTTGTTACGTCTGGTTCAAGTTCTTTAATGCATTTTAATGTGAAGAACATTATTGGATCGAGACTCCACATAACGATATACTCTTATCATATAAGTCTTTCTCGTGTGTTTGCAAGTTTTTGACTGAATCTAAGGAGAAAAACTTGTGAAGGAGCACCGTGACCGCAACTCACAAAAGGATAAGACCACCTGTGTTTTGGTCGCGCCAGAAATCATGATGGTCTGATCTAAGACCTTTTCTAAAGGAGCTTAACGATGGCATGAGAGAGCAAGAGAATACCAAAGAAAAAAGCACAAGCCAAGATGAAAAAGAAAAAACACCTAGAAAACCTGAAGTGAATGATAGATATATACCGACAGTTAATCTTCTGTACACTTCTATACAGTAAAATACATTTCAAAGTCCCCAATGGAAGATGCCTCGCTTCGCCTTGTGTTTTAAACGCGGCGAAATGATTCCAAATGCAACCTACCTACGCATGCTATTGATTTGTGGTACTTTCAAATACACACAGATATGAAGAAAGTGCTCGGGGTTCAGTAAGTTGTTTGCCACCCAAAAGAACGGTATCTCCAATTTCGGCTCAATACCTTGGATACGGACTAGTTTGATTTCAGCATCATCGTATTGGTTGCAAGACTTTGTATGTTCGCTTGACTTTTCTACTTCCTCTTTGGCTCCTATATCGCTCTTGATTGCATCTTCAGAGGAAACCTTTTGTTCATCCTCCTCACCTACCGTTGGTGATTCTTCAGGGATCAAGGATTTGTCAGGAAAATACTCTGGCAAAAGGCTCTTGATTGCATCATTTAGAGTGAAGCATCTACCTGTAACGCAAGATAGATGAACTCAGTCAAAACTTAAAAGATTGAACCCTAATATGATCAATCTGACATGCTCAGCGGTACCAATTTAATCAATAAATTGATGAGGCCACCAACACATTTACACCTGGAACTGATGTAAAATTAAGCATTCACTTATGTGAGACATGACAACAGTTCCTGTTCGGGCATTCTGGTCGTTAAGTACACCCACTTCCAGAGGCCAGGTTGGGAATCAAGACGCGGCTTTGTGTCAAGCATAAAACAAAAACAAAAATAGAAGGAGAGATTTGATGTCTGTCTGTCTGTTTAACATGCGCACATGCATGAACGTTTATGATTGAAGTCTGTCTCACTGTACTCAGATCTCATCCTCCCAAATCTAACAGATCATCAATTTCAACGAAATAATAAGCCACATGATTGACATTCTCTCTTTCAAATAAATAACAAAATCCGTTGAAGAACTAAGCAACCAAAATATAGAACTATGTAGCTGCAGTAGCCAGGACGACTGGCAGAAAAGAGAGAATAGATTTCCAGCCTAGAGTTTTTTACGAGGAAATGTTTCTTATACCAAAAAGGTGCCAAGAAAACCATTCTTTCACACTTATTCAGACATCTTTTTTAAAACAGTGTAGGGGAAACGCTTAAATGAGAGCTTGATTGGTAAGAAATCAAGTGTCAGTTAAACCCTACCAGCTTACCCAGAACAGGCATGAAAACTAAGAATATGATGTGGAATCCAATTCCAAAACAAAACAGGTCATGGAGTACCGTGGAAAGAACTGCAGTCCATGCAGCTTCAGTACAAAACAATCCACAAGAAAGTAAACAAAAGGTGTTCTTTCCATCACTGACCATATTAATAGGTAGGCCAAGTCTATTTTCTATTAATTGAAAAAATCCTTGTTCATAAGTTTACTGCAAAATGTAAAGGGAAATGAAGCACATATTTCTGAGAAGGGTTTATGAGAAATAAGAAAGCTGCCTTACCTCCTTCTCCTCCTTGTATCTCAACAGGCCGGTTAATGTAAGAGACTTTGTCCCAACTATCAATCTGAGGTGCATCTTCTAAATCATCAAAATCCTCACCGACACTCCAAACATATAAACGAACTGGAACACGACCTAAGAAAGATCAATCATTTGAAATTTAATTACAACATTAATTGCGTATCTAAAAACCTTCACTTCAATTTCAAAAGTATGATGCTCTTTCAAAGTTTTTGTCATTCAATTTTAACCTGGGCTATTAGACAGAGAGATTCAGGTAAAGGGATACAACCTAAATATCCACTTTAAGTCTATACTTGATTAACACTACGCTATACACCCTTTTGCAGTTCTTTCTTATTACATATTGCAAGTCTGCAACTACTTCTAGGCAATTAGAAGCCAGAGTTGCTCCAAAAACCCAAGACAATGTTTCAGTACTGTTCTTAGTCCCACATGATCAACTAAACTTGGTAGTGATGCAGGAGCATCTAGGGGGCCTTCAGGATCTAAGGGGCCTTTGGTTCTAGTTAGTTTTCTGTCATTGTTATTTCCTTGTCCTTATCTGTCTTTCTTGAATTTTAGTATTTTCGAGGGCTAAGATTAAATAGTTATCTGCAGTAACGCTAGTACAAATACTCTCTCAACAGGCTCTGTATGCAGTTTTTACCCTTTTTAGAAATTACAGACTAGAGAGTTTACCTTGGGTCTCATTGCCCTAGAACATAATGATCAACATTCCAACTTTGGTCCTATTTCCCTTTCTCTCTATTCATATGCTTGTTATTTGCTGGTTTTGCACTGCTGCAGCAACCAAACTGCCCAAACGCTTCTGTCCTACATCAGTCTGCCTAATTACTTCAACCCTAGGTCCAGAAATCTCTCTAAAACCTTTAAAATTCCTAAAACTCCACAGTTTTTTTAACATTTTGCCATCAATCAACCTAAGGCGAAAAGTTTTAACAACCTCTTGTTATCTGAAATCTCAAAAGCTAGAATAGTAACACATAAAAATTTGACACAGGTCATCCCAAATAGAGACTGTACAGAAAGTAAGGAACTGATGATAGCAATGGAATTGAAGCAAGGCAGCAACTTCAAATAAGGAGTGGGTTGGAAGTAAGGTGTGGGCTTATAGTTCAAGTTAGGAAGATAATATGAAGTTGTAAAGAGATTTGGCTGGAAAATGTGAGCACACCAACCATGAAGACAAGCTAGAACATTAAATCTTCGCTCACCTGCCTTCACTTGTCCAGAAACATCAGTTTCGCCCATATTTGGTCTGGATTTTGGAGAGCATGAATTCTTTGCTGCCCATTCTTCCCCAACAGTTCCAAGCTTAAGTTTAGAAGATACCCGGAAGTAGGCTTCCAAATTACCTCCAAAAAAAAAAGTTTGAGGAAGTGATTAAGCTAAGACGGCTCATTCATAAAAGGCACATCCACAGCCATAAGTAGAAATCAGACAATTAAGACCTGAATCAGATGAAACAAAGGGAAAAGAAGGGAGGAACCATGCATAAGCCATAATATTAGCAGAATACAACCTTAAGAAACTATGTGCATGCACGAAGGTCTGAATGCAAGTCTTAGAATGTAAGCATCAACCCCAAAACCAATGGTGGACAGGTGGCAAGATCTATTACGCACACATTGCAAGACTTCCATCTCCAATGTGGGATAGTCTCAACAAAATGATAGTGCTACGTAAACAGTTATTACCAAAGTTTGGTGACTAATGGTCAACATTCCACTCCAAAGATTATCCCTATATAAAATGTTTAATTATAGGTAACATTTTTTACAAAAATTTATACAAATTTTCTTATACCTTCTCAAATATATGTAGATATAAAATATCTCGTAGATGGGTAATCACCTATATTTGTTCAACTTAACTAAAACGAACGAACCCAAAAAAATGTCACAAACTCCAAATCAGCAGCAATTAGCAGGTATACCATTTAAGACTGAACGCCAAAGCTCCACCTGATCTGGCTGAGACATGTTCATCACATTCTTACAGTTTCCATTTATTATATATGCAGCCTGCAGATTAAGTAAATGCCATTAAAAAGTAATTTAAGGACATCTGCATTGTCATACAAGACTTTCCAATGAAAAATTGTAACTTTATCACTAGATCCCAAACTAAACAGTAAAATCAAACTGAGTCAAATACAATATATGGCAAGAAATAAACAGTTGTATAAATAGACAATATGAATCTAACAAAAGAATCCCTGACCTCTTTCAAAGAATTGATAAAGCTCCACTTTACACTATCTTCACCATCACAAGGAATCAATATGTTCCCCGGATATCCTGTAAAATGCACCTGCACAAAGATACAAAATTGAGAGCTGATTCCCTGTAGCACCAGAAGAAAAGGAGGTGGTGCAAGACAATTTATAAAAAATAAAAAAGATCATCACAAAATATTGTTGCTTGATTCCCCGAAACTCCCCAAATCCACTTTGCAGACTTGGATGAGAATTTGGCGCCCTTGACCTTGGGAGGCAGAAGACTCTAGCAAATAGCTAGAGGAATCAACCCCAGACCACATGGGAACAAACAACAGGTATGACCACTCGATTACACCTCATTGGCAGATAATCCAAAAATATACAAAACTCCATTCAAGGTGTTGTGTACTGTGATGTAAATGAAATGACAATGAAATGCTAAATTTACGCGTCCACTCATCATAAAATTATTGTTAAACATATTACATGGTCCATCCAAACTTATCCTCTACACACAAATGTATAGTTAGATGTATGTGAATCCTATAATTAGTTTATACCAATTAACCTACTAGGCTGATAGCTAAACTAGTTTGTTTAAATTGAGTTATAACCTTTAGAAATTTACTGAGAGAAAAAATATTAGAGCATTACATATCGTATAAGTAACATCTAATCAGTCTAATTCAATTATTTGTGAAAAAAATGGAGGATAACTATTACGTCATTGGTGGTAAGTAATGCTGGTTGAGGTAACAGCAAGGCGTGGCAGTGCTAGTTAGATGGTGGCAGGGATGGTGGTCACTGTAACACCAGTGGCAGAAACAGTGTAGCAATAGAAATGGTGGCAAATGGGGCAAGTTGAAGTGGTGGCAGGCAATGATAGTGGCAAAATGCAGTATTGTAGCACCAGTAATGGTATTGAAATGTTGGGAGAAGATGATGAAAACCAAGTCTTACTGGGTTCGATTAGAATTGGCTAGGTCCCATATTCATTCAAACGAGAATTCGGTTTTCCCACTCCCACAAAACACACCTGGCCATTTTTTTGAGATTTCCCAAACTCCACCAAAACAAGAGAATAAATCTTGATGCCACATAGCAGCTTGATAAGTGTTTGTGACAATAATTTCTTGGGTGGTGCTATCCACACACCCATTTTTACCTCTCACACACCCCTCTCAATTTTCGACCGTGAGATTGAATGAATTGAAGAAGATCAATTGACCAAAATTAACAAGGGTGTGTGGGAGGTAAAAGGGTGTGTGTATAACACTACCCTAATTTCTTATCTGCTTATCTGTAGTAAGTTAGTAACTCCAAAACGTTCAGCCTTAGAATAAAATAAATAACTCCGTAATGTCCAAAATCATTTACCAAGAATAACTTCTGAAATACACTTATGCATGTATGTGGTTTCTGATAGCCAGCCATCTCCTATTTACATATAAGAGAACCAAACGCAGGTACGATTTCTGTTCATAATTCTGCATTTCTTTTTTGTGACTAATTTCCTCCTAAGTTTCTATAAAAGCTTCCAACGCGAAACTAATGGCAGCCTCATCAAATTTGAAACACGGGAATGAAAAAAGATACCCTGATAAGAAAAAATATTTACCGTGAGATTCCAAGGTCTTTCTGGCTCTGCACATAGAAGATCAAATAGAACTCCTGTCGGTATATACCTGCAAGAAGCTCTTGCAATGTTATGAAACAAATAAAACTAACACGAACCTAACAACTTATGAAAGCATCGTGCGCTAGTCATTCACTCTTTCCTCCCTCAGTCACTTCAAAACACGAACTTCTGGCACGCAAACCTTAAACAGGCATGCAAGATCATTTAAAGAACCAAAGGGGCAACAACAAACAATTAGAGAGAAACCAAAAATCTAGTGCCAATTAGACTGGCAGTCACTAACATCAAAAATCAAATGGCATATCAATTATCAACACTTTGTTTCATATACGAAAACCATCACATTGAGCATTGTAGCAAAACCGAATTTTCGGGTATGGAAAAAGAGGAAATGGGCGCATACCATTTCAAGGGCAAGCCTTTGTACTCGAACCAAATGGCGTCTAAGCGAGGAGGAAGTGCAGAGCTGAAGTGAGGTTTTAGAACCGAGGCCAACAATGGCAGATACCCAATCCGAGGAGCTAAGATCTGAAATCAAACAAGTTACAGAGAGAGAGAGCAACAATCATAGTAAATTAGGAGGGTAATCGGAGGCATAAATGGAAATTTTAAAGAGAGAGAGAGAGAGAGAGAGAGAGATATATATATATATATATATATATATATGTATGTATACAGAGGTTTAGTACCAGGGCAGGTGGGGGAGCAGGAAGAGTGGCGACGTCGGATTCATGGAGATGAATCTGCAGAGGAATTGCTCCGCCCCATACAAACCTCTGTGCTTCCATATCCATATTCTTCTTGTCTTCCTTGGCACAATTCTCTCTCTCTCAAACGGTGTCGTTGTGCTTCCGCTTCCACACAGAGACTGAGTTTTACACCGGCGAGAATGCGAGGAGGAGGAGGGATGGAGGGAGGAGGAGTCCACAGCCCACTCGCTATGTCCTCTTTGCGCTGCGATCGTATGCTTCTCTCATACGTATAAAATGTTATCAAATTGTAAGCGTAAATCGAATTACGTAAGGAATTAATAAACCTTATTTATTACGTGGTTCAATACGTAATTAGTTAGGCTATTTTTTATGTAAGTCTAAAGTTTATACAGAGTGTTTTAACGCATTGGCGGAAAATAATAATCTATGAATCATAATGCAGATTCAATTTTCACTAATTCTTATTTTCTGATCCATTAACGTTGTTGTTTATAAAAAAATAATAAATAAATAGGTGCTTTAACGAGAAGAAAAAATATTTTAATTTCTCCTCCACTTAATCTATATTTTATTCCAAGAGTCTCATATTCCAATTTCAAATTAGACAAGTATAAGTTTTGATTCCATTTGGTATCATGTTTACTGTAATTCCTTTTTACTTCCACTGCTATAACTTTGATATATGATTTTTTTTTTTTTTTTCATTTAGAGCGTGGAGTTTTATACAAAAAGTATCGATGCAATTTGTATATGAACTATTTTTTTTATAGACGATTGGATCTTCTCCACTAAACGTCATTTTTACTCAAATGATGGAGATTTGAACTTGGATGTAAATAGGCAAGCATAGTGCTCTAACCAACATGACTAAGCTCTAATTTGTGGTAGTGAAGTCATTTAATGTCAATGTACTTAATTCGATCAAATTATATCATCATAAGAGTCGATCAGCTTTTTCTACCAATAGATAGTCCTTTGTTGTAGCTCATAAAACACAAAATGTAACTAGTAGTAAGATAAAATAGACGAGCAAATAAGACGGATGGGCATGGCAGCACTCAGAAAAACTAATACATCACTAGCTAGAATTGATAATCGGGAAGAAATTGAGTGAGTATAGGTAATAGTTGAATTATATCCGAAATTTGTCCCTAATAAAACGGACCATATACAAAATGTTTGTGGGTAGGTGAGTGATGAAATATGCGTACGAAATAAGGGATATTAGCGTTTCCGTTTCATGCAAGTCATTCTTATTCTCGTACAAAAACGAGAGATTTAGGGAGATCCGTAGAATTTCATTCAGGAAAAACCTAACAAGAAGCTTCTCTCTCTCTCTCTCTTTCCGCTATTTTTGGATGATTCTTCTCAGTCTTCAAAATTCTCTCCCCAATTCAATCTTCTTTCTCTTGCAACTGCGCCACCCCTCGTCCGTACAAAGTAGGCTCTAATTAAGCATAATGGGAAACAAAATTTTTGTATAAATTTTTAAATAATAAAAATTACAAACATTTTATTAATTTTATAATTCTTTTTCAAAGTCGGATTTTGATGTTTTGATTGATTAACGCCATCGTTGCAGATTCCGGGGACTTTCATGACGGCGATTCAACGTCCCTGAGGAAGAGGGGAGGGGGGCTGCAGTCGCAGACTCGCTGAATTGATTAGTTACATATTTTGACATGAAAAATGGCCGGTGAAATTGGCGGTAGTTGTGGCGGTGAGAATGACGCGCCGTCCTCCCCCAAAAGCCGGATCAAGTTCTTGTGCAGCCATGGCGGCAGAATCCTACCCAGGCCCGCCGACGGGCAGCTCAAGTATGTTGGAGGGGAGACTCGCGTCATTGCATTGTCCCGCGGCATAACATACGCAGGTGCGCATTTTGTTAGTCTATTTGTTTCTTTTTGAATTTTAGGTGAATGAGATTTGAACTCGGAACTTCATAACCATACGAAATTTCTAAGAACATATATGTCTAAAGGTACATTGCCTTATCTACGTTTCAGAGTTGATGGAAAAGCTGAGTACGTTGTCTGACGGGGATATGGTGTTGAAATACCAGCCAGCCATGGAAGATCTCGATGCTTTGGTCTCTGTGAGAAACGACGAAGATCTAAAGCACATGCTCGACGAATATGATCGACAAGAGAGCGATGGCAGCCCGAGGCCAAGAGCATTCTTGTTCCCGTCCAAGCCAATCATGATCGAGAGTCCAACCCCGCCGTTGGAACACCAGCTGGAGCAGCGTTACATTGACGCCATCAATGGAATCATCCGATCGCCACCAAAAATGCAGCCTCCACCGCTGCAGCAACAGCAGCAGATTGCTCCGGTTGCCCCAAAGGTCATCGCAAGTAGCCCCATGGGCAGCCTTGGCTTATATTCAGCGTGTTCATCGCCAAAATCAGCATCTCAATCAGCATCCCCTGAACACCACGCGGTTGTGGCTGACATGAGCACGGCAGGTCACCGGTTCACGATTTCACCTCCAGTGCATAGAGTGCACAGCTCTCCAAGTATTTGCAGTGCATACCAAGGCCATGTTCAAGGGCGTCACCAACACCCTAACTACCACCAAAACCACCACCACCACCACCAGGCGTACCAGTCTTCGTTTAGTGCAAGAGCACACCACCGAGGGATTAGGACTCCACCTCCTCTGACCTCGCCAGGTATATCGGAGTCTGGGAGCGCAAGGTGCTCGTTGATGGGGCCGAATATTTCTCCAGGTCAAGGCCAAAATCATATTCCTTCCAACTTATCTCCTAGTAGCAACAACAGTAGTCCTAGATCATCACTAAGACTCAGTGGTGGCGGAGGAGGACGAGGTCATGAAAGCCTCCCTCGAAGTCCTAGATAGATTGTGTTGGTTTGTTACTATTGGTATTGGTTTTCACTGCTAAATCCTGTTCTTTTGCATTTAAATCAATCGACGCTTTAACCAATTTGCAAGGGCTCTAATCGCCGTAATGTTTCGGTATCGGTCTTCTTAAGTCCTCTATTTAAGTACAAGTAACTAGTCCTCTGTCATCTAAACAACATTGTTTCTCATTCTCCATAAAACAAAAATGACACAGTATCCCCAACACCACGATCCCATCCCGGCAGAATCATTCTAATATACACATTTAATCTAAATAGTATAAGCAAGAAGGCTACTAACTTCTGTCCAACGGTCTTGCTCACTTGCTGTCCGTGAAATCTGCATCGATAACATCACCGTCGGGTCCCTTGCCGGATGATGAATCTGAAGACCCACCAGCTTCAGAACCGGGTGGAGTTGGCCCTGCACCAGCACCAGGAGTGCCGGGCTGGTTGTAAAGCGACTGGCCAAGCTGCATCACTTCCTGGTTAAGGGTAGCGATGGCATCTTTTATGGCCTGAGTTGAACCCCCTGAGACTGCATCCTTGAGCTCTCCAAGTTTTGCCTCGACCTTTCCTTTAACTTCGGCTGGAACCTTGTCTCCCAGCTCTTTCAGTTGCTTCTCTGTTTGGTAGATAACTGAGTCAGCCTGGTTCTTTGTGTCGATGGCGTCTCTCTTCTCCTTGTCTTCCTTTGCAAACTTCTCAGCTTCGCTAACCATCCTTTCCACCTGTACATTTGCAGGCATTTCTCTTAATATAATTCAAGACTTAAAAAATGCAAACGAGTAGTTCCAAATTTAATATCACAAAGCTGACAATTTTAAAACTTGCTAGTCGACTAACCTCGTCACTTGGCAAGGTACTGGCACCAGTGATGGTGATGTCTTGCTTCTTCCCTGTGCCCTTGTCCACAGCAGCTACGGATAGAATACCATTGGCGTCAATGTCGAATTTGACTTCAATTTGAGGAACCCCTCGTGGTGCAGGGGGAATACCATCCAAACGGAAGCTCCCAAGAGACTTGTTATCTCTAACAAATTCTCTTTCTCCTTGAAGGACATTAATCTCCACACTTGTCTGCCCATCTGCAGCTGTTGAAAACACCTCCGACTTGGAGGTCGGTAGAGTCGTGTTTCTTGGGATGATCTTAGTCATGACGCCACCAAGAGTCTCCAAACCCAGTGATAGTGGTGTCACATCCAAGAGCACAATGTCACTGACATCTCCAGCTAATACACCAGCCTAGAATCAAGCGAAAAAGGGATATCGTCAATACGATAATAGCAACAGAAAACACAAAAAATTAAAAAATAAAAACCAATAACTTCACAACAATAGTCTTATAACAATGGACATAACATGTCACCAAATTGAAGAAAGAAATCATAGAGACCGACCTGAACTGCAGCTCCAAGGGCAACAACTTCATCAGGATTAACTGTAACATTTGGTTCCTTCCCTGTCACCTTTCTTACAAGCTCCTGCACAGCTGGTATACGTGTTGAACCACCAACAAGTATCACCTCATCTATATCTTTCCAGGCAAGCTTTGCATCCCTCAAGGCGGTTTCAACTGGTGTTCTAAGCCTAAAATATCAACAAAATTATAACTTTACTTTAGAATCAAATATATACATTAAGGCATCAAAGGGGATACATTGAAATTAGCAACCAAAAAAGCTACAGCCAAATATGCAGATATCCACAATCTCAATTGCAAATTGAAACAAAGGTCCACACCTGTCGAGCAGATCTGAGCACAACTCCTCAAACTTCGCCCTTGTAAGAGTTGTCTCAATGTGCTTCGGCCCATCTGCAGTTGCAGTAATGAAAGGCAGACTGGAACATAACAATTATCACCGATAAAACATTGTTAGGAATGAAAACAGCCCAGACAGATGATCACAAGAGAATACTCAACAGCTGAAAAATGCTTCAGAATAATGAAGGTTCTCAGATATTGGCAACATACCTAATGTTAGTCTGAGTCAAAGTTGACAACTCCATCTTGGCTTTCTCAGCTGTCTCTGTCAGCCGCTGAAGAGCCTGTTTATCCTTTAACAGGTCTATTCCTTCATTGCTTTTGAAGTCTGCAGCAAGCCAGTCAACAATCCTCTGCAAAATAACAACATAATCAAAACCATATCACCATTTAGGCCTCCAAACTTAAACTAAAAGGAATAAAGTTTTTAAATATAAAATGTTTAAGAACTCGTTTGGATGTGTTTTTAAAATGATTGAAAGCGCTTTTAGAGAAAATATTTTTGGGTTCCAAAAGCAGTTATGTGCTTCTTCCAGGTAGCACTTTAAGTGCTTTTCCAAGATTTCTTTGCATGTACACTAAAAATTTGTTATAAAAATATTTTCACCAAAAGCGCTTTTGGTCATTTTAAAAGCACTTCCAAACAAGCTCTAAGTGTATAGTCATGCATAACAAAATTTAGAAGAAATAGCGAATCCAAACCTTATCAAAATCATCGCCTCCCAAATGTGTATCTCCTGAAGTAGATAGAACTTCAAACACACCATCACCAACCTCAAGTACTGTAATGGAAGGAGTGCAATTTAGAAAAAGATTTAACAAAAACACACAAACCAACATTTGCACGGCCATAATGGATAAAGAACACAACCCAATAACAAACACTGTACCTGAAACATCAAAAGTACCACCTCCAAGGTCAAATACCAAGATAGTTTCATTGTTCTTCCTGTCAAACCCGTATGCTAAAGAAGCAGCAGTAGGTTCATTTATAATCCTAAGAACTTCCAAACCAGCAATACGGCCGGCATCTTTTGTAGCAGTTCTTTGAGAGTCATTAAAGTAAGCAGGCACAGTGATCACTGCTTTACCAACTTTATCATTCAAAAACTTTGAAGCATCATCCACAAGCTTCCTCAACACCTAAACCAGCAATAAAACTAAGTTCAACAAAATTTGACAGCTAAAGTACATTGTTTCCAAAAACTAACCAAGTTATGTTAG
Organism: Pyrus communis; assembly: GCF_963583255.1. NCBI lineage: Eukaryota > Viridiplantae > Streptophyta > Magnoliopsida > Rosales > Rosaceae > Pyrus > Pyrus communis. Next base: position 42,624,617 of record NC_084803.1, read on the forward strand.
CAGAACCAGAATCATGCAAATGGCACACTCCAAAAGGTTAAATAATTTTGAAGGTAACTGCGGAGCGCCGTAAAGTTTAACATTTCAAAATTCACATTAGCAGACAAGAAAAAAGGGTTTCGAAGAACTTAACCACCACCAACACGAAATTACCATCAACCTTATTCATTTTCCGAGCGGCCAAACAGAACTGTAAGTCAATTTCGCAACACTCATCACCAAAACTACAAAAACAACACCCCACCACTGTACGACCACCATTGACTACCAACAAACGACGTCAAAAATCATAATTTTCAACAAATTAAAACGTAATAATACCACAAATTACTCTAGCAACTTCCCCTTTATTGAAATAAGTAAAATTTCAACAATCCCACTGCTAAAAAACACAGAAGCAAGAAAAAAATAAACCCAAAAATGTCAGTAAAAAATTATACCTGAGCTGAAATTTCTTCAGCGGCGAACTGCTTGCCGATAGCAGGGCAGTCGATCTTGACATTGCCATTCGCATCCCTTACGACCTTGTACGACACCTGCTTCGACTCCTCGTCCACCTCAGACATCCTCCTCCCGATGAACCTCTTCACGGAGAAGAAGGTGTTCTCGGGGTTCACAACGGCCTGTCGTTTGGCAATCTGGCCCACAAGCCTATCCCCGTTCTTCGTATACGCCACCACGGACGGCGTCGTTCTCTGGCCCTCGGCGTTGGTGACGATGGTGGGCTTCCCGCCCTCCATAACCCCAACGGCGGAGTTCGTCGTTCCCAAATCGATTCCCACAACTTTCTCGTTGACTATCCGGAGCGGCCCCACCCTTCTGACGCCGTTGGGTCTCACGCTCACAAACGCCTTCGACGGCGTCGTTCGGCCCAGTCCCTGACCGAAAAACGCCGACCTCGGGGTTGTGAAATTGGGCTTGGTGCTGAGGACGTTGATTTGAGAGGTAGCCATTTTCGAGAGCTTTCAGGTGAAATTAGGGTTTACTATTGAGTAGCAGAAATCCTAATCCTTCCCTAGGTATTTGTAGAAGGAGAAAAGCGAGGAGAGAGGCGAAGTGAACCGAGAAGATGAGTGAAGCTGTAGAAGACGGAGGGTTTTTTGAGGGAGAGGGAGAAGGTTGTAGAATGATCTACTGCCCGTGAGATTTTTGATTGACGGGCAGGGGTTCCTGGCCGTTAGATTGCGAGCTGCCCGTTGGAAGAATCGGGGTCTTTCTTTTATTTTCTGGTCCCTTCTTTTTGGAGGCATGGGCGGCTTGGCCCTAACCGGATTAGTTTGGACTTATTTCTTTTTTTCTTTTTTCTTTTTTTTCTTTTTTTTTTTTTTTTTTTCTTTACACTAAGGACGTGGAGATATGCTTAGTTTTACGATTGATTATTAATAATGTGATTTAAATTTACTTTTAACGAAAATCGAATAAAAAACTTTTTATTTACGATTGAATAGAAATATTACTAAATCGTAGTATTAAGTGACATAACTTATTTATCTAAAACCTCTTTTCTTAAAAAACGCTTAGAACTAATTTTTAAAGAAGCACATATCAAAACTTTACAAGTGATTTTTGTAAGACCATAAGCACTTTTAACTTGCAGGGCTGATTTGACATTATGATGCTTTTAAAAAAAAAAAAAAACTTATTAACAAATCTGAAATATCAAATGTGTTTGGTAAAACAAATTCATTGTCAATCACATTAGAAAAGTACTAACTTCTAAAAAGATAGCTTTTTCACCTCTTGTGATAACAAATCCACACCTCGGTCTTTTAAGTTTTTAATATTTTTCTTCTTTAAATGTTAATGGTATGTAGAAAATATTAAAATATTATAAAAATATAGAAAAAGTAATTTAAAGTGTGAATATAGAACGTCGGTTTTTACTGCTTAATGCATACATGGAGCCTGATCTTTTTTCAAACTAAAGAAATTAATAATGCTCTTCTGCATTTAAATAAATCGATGCTTAAACAGTTTGCAAGGGCACTAATCGCCCTAATGTTTCGCTGACGGTCTTCTTAAGTCCCCTAATTAAGTTCAAGTAACTGGTCCTCTGTCATCTAAACAGCATTGTTTCTCGTTCTCCATAAAACAAAAATGACATACTATCCCCCAACACCACAAACCCATCCCGGCAAATCATTCCCCTATACACATTTAATCGGAATAAAATATGAAAGAAAGCCACTAACTTCTGTCCAACAGTCTTGCTCACTTGCTGTCGGTGAAATCTGCGTCGATAACATCACCGTCGGGTCCCTTGCCGGATGATGATTCTGAAGACCCACCAGCTTCAGCACCGGGAGGAGTCGGCCCTGCACCAGCACCTGGAGTCCCGGGCTGGTTGTAAAGCGACTGGCCAAGCTGCATCACTTCCTGGTTAAGGGCAGCGATGGCATCTTTTATGGCTTGAGTTGAACCCCCTGAGACTGTCTCCTTGAGCTCTCCAAGTTTTGCCTCCACCTTTTCTTTAACTTCGGCCGGAACCTTGTCTCCCAGCTCTTTCAGCTGCTTCTCTGTCTGGTACACAACAGAGTCAGCCTGGTTCTTTGTGTCGATGGCGTCTCTCTTCTCCTTGTCCTCCTGTGCAAACCTCTCGGCTTCACTAACCATCCTTTCCACCTGTACATTTGCAGGCATTTCCCTCAATATAATTCAAGATTTCAAAAACACAAACGAGATGTTCCAAATATAATATCACAAAGCTGACCTCATCACTAGGCAAGGTACTGGCACCAGTAATGGTGATGTCTTGCTTCTTTCCTGTGCCCTTGTCCACAGCAGCAACGGATAGAATACCATTGGCATCAATGTCGAACTTGACTTCAATTTGAGGAACCCCTCGTGGAGCAGGCGGGATTCCATCCAAACGGAAGCTCCCAAGAGACTTGTTATCTCTTACAAATTCCCTTTCTCCTTGAAGGACATTAATCTCAACACTTGTCTGCCCATCTGCAGCTGTTGAAAACACCTCCGACTTGGAGGTAGGTAGAGTTGTGTTTCTTGGGATGATCTTAGTCATGACGCCTCCAAGGGTCTCCAAACCCAGTGACAGTGGTGTCACGTCCAAGAGCACAATGTCACTGACATCTCCAGCTAATACACCAGCCTAGAATCAAGTGAAAAAAGGTATCATGGGTCAGTACAATAATAGCAACAGAAACTGTCGCATAAAAGATAAAAATAAAATGAACCAATAACTTCACAAAAATTGTCATATAACAAAGGACATGGCATGCCACCAAATTGAAAAAAGAAATCATAAGAGACACACCTGAACTGCAGCTCCTAGGGCAACAACTTCATCAGGATTAACTGTAACATTTGGTTCCTTCCCTGTCACCTTCCTTACAAGCTCCTGCACAGCTGGTATACGTGTTGAACCACCAACAAGTATCACTTCATCTATATCTTTCCAGGCAAGCTTTGCATCCCTCAAGGAGTTTTCAACCGGTGTTCTAAGCCTAAAATATCAACAAAATGATAACATGACTTTAGAATCAAATATTTCCAGAGCTCATGGAACCAAAATTATACCACCAAATATAGCAACCAAAATACATTCCACAACATTAGGCATCAAAGGGGACATCTTGAAATTAGCAACAAAACAAACTACAGCCAAACATGCAGATATCCACAATATCTGAGCATGTTGAAACAAAAGTTCACACCTGTCAAGCAGATCTGAGCACAACTCCTCAAACTTCGCCCTTGTAAGGGTTGTCTCAATGTGCTTTGGCCCATCGGCAGTTGCAGTAATGAAAGGCAGACTGGAACAAAACAATTATCAACAAACAGATGACCACAAGAGAATACTCAATGGCTCAAAAATGCTTCCAAATAATTAAGGTTCTCAGATATTGGCAGCATACCTAATGTTAGCCTGAGTCAAAGATGACAACTCCATCTTGGCTTTCTCCGCTGTCTCTGTCAGCCTCTGAAGAGCCTGTTTGTCCTTCAACAGGTCTATTCCTTCATTTCTTTTGAAGTCTTCAGCAAGCCAGTCAACAACCCTCTGCAAAATAACAACATCATCAAAATCATATCAATATTTAGGCCTCTAAAACTAACCCAAAGGGAATAAAGTTTTTAAATATAAAAGGATCCGAGTGTATAGTCATGACATAACAAAATAAGAAGAAATAGTGAATCCTAACCTTATCGAAATCATCGCCACCCAAATGTGTATCTCCTGAAGTAGATAGCACTTCAAACACACCATCACCAACCTCAAGTACTGTAATGGAAGGAGTGCAAGTTAGAACAAGGTTATACATAGATCTAACAAAAACATGCAAACCAACATTTGCACGGCCATAATGGATAAAGAACACATCCCAATAACAAACACTGTACCTGAGACATCAAAAGTACCACCTCCAAGGTCAAATACCAAGATAGTTTCATTGTTTTTCCTGTCAAACCCATATGCTAAAGAAGCGGCAGTAGGCTCATTAATAATCCTAAGAACTTCTAAACCAGCAATACGGCCGGCATCTTTTGTAGCAGTTCTTTGAGAGTCATTGAAGTAAGCAGGCACAGTGACCACTGCTTTGGTAACTTTATCATTCAAAAACTTTGAAGCATCATCCACAAGCTTCCTCAACACCTAAACCAGCAATCAAACGAGATCAACAAAATTTGAAACCAAAGGATTACATTGATTCTGAAAACTAACCAAATTTTATTAGCAGAACCAGTTTCATGCGAATGGCACACTTTAAAAAGTAATATAATTTTGAATGCAGAAGTGGAACACCGTAGAGTCTTAATGTTTCAAAATTCATATTAGCTGACAAGAACAACTGTTTTGGAGAACTTAAATATGCAGTTAGCCTTCATCACTGTTATCTATACATGCAATTTTAACAGCAGCGAAGCTCAGTTGTGCTTAATTCTACTCACCAGCTTCATTCAATGCAAGTTCTACATAGTCCATTAACCACAACCAAAACAAAATTACCATTAACCTTATTCATTTTCCTTCACTTTCCCAGCGCCCAAACAGACCCGTAGACAAGTTTCGCAACACCCATCACCAAAACCACAAAACAACACCGCACCATTGTAGGACCACCGACAAACGACATAAAAAAAATCATATCTTTCAACAAATTAAAACGTAAAATACCACAAATTATTCTAAAACTTAACCACATTGATATAAGTAAAATTTCAGCAATCGCATTGCCAAAAACACAGACGCAATAAGAAAATAAACCCACGAATGTCAGTAAAAAGTTATACCTGAGCTGAAATTTCTTCAGCGGCGAACTGCTTCCCGATAGCAGGGCAGTCGATCTTGACATTCCCATTCGCATCCCTTACAACCTTGTACGACACCTGCTTTGACTCCTCGTCCACCTCCGACATCCTCCTCCCAATGAACCTCTTCACCGAGAAGAAGGTGTTCTCGGGGTTCACAACGGCCTGTCGTTTGGCAATCTGGCCCACAAGCCTATCTCCATTCTTCGTATACGCCACCACGGACGGCGTCGTTCTTTGCCCCTCGGCGTTGGTGACTATGGTGGGCTTTCCGCCCTCCATAGCCCCAACGGCCGAGTTCGTCGTCCCCAAATCGATTCCCACAACTTTCTCGTTGACTATCCGGAGCGGCCCGACCCTTCTGACGCCGTTGGGTCTCAGGCTCACAAACGCCTTCACCGGCGTCGTTCGGCCCAGTCCCTGACCAAAAAACGCCGTCCTCGGGGTTGTGAAATTGGGCGCTGTGCTGAGGACGTTGATTTGCGCGGAAGCCATATTCGAGAGCTTTCAGGTTGTGCAGAAACCCTAAACCTTCCCTGGGGATTGGGAGAAGGAGAAGAGCGAGGAGAGAGAGGCGAAGTGAACTGAGGAGATAAGAGAAGTGGTATAAGAAGGGTTTTTCGTGGGAGAGAGAGAAGTTTAGGTGTTGCCAGCTACCCGTGAGATGGGTTCCTGGCCGTTTGATTGCGGGCTGCCCGGTGGAGCAATCGAGGACCTACAATTCGGAGGCGTGGAACGGGCTCTGCTTCAAGGTAAGGATGTCGCATTGGGCCTAACAGATGGGCCTAAGACTTGTTTCAAGGATGTTTTTTTTTTTAAGAATCCGATCGATTAAGTGCTCGTTTGAAATTAATTTTAAAATAGTTGAAAGTGTTTTTATGAAAATATTTTTGAAATTAATTTTTAATAAAAATGCAAATATTAAAAAAATATTTGAAGTTCTTTTCACAAAAAATACATAAATAATGCTTCTTGTAAAAATCACTTTAAATCATTTTAAAAGCACATTGAACTCGAAGTATTTTTTGTAAGATCATGAGAACTTTTAACTGTTTTCGCGAGACATGGTCAGTGATAGATTATTGGTTAACTTATTCGTACTTTTATAAATAAATTTTTTTGGGAGCCAAGTATTTTGTTTTTTTCATGTATAATTACAAGCAAAGTTGACACTTGTTGGATTATTTCGTTAATTACTTTGCTTGTATTCCAAGACATTGTATATATAAAAGTGGGTTGACTCTATTAATGAAAGTATCCAATTATTATATTTGTATTATTTGTTTAAGTTTTATTTTGTGCATGTGTGCACTCTACCTTCAAAACTCCAATTTTCTTCAATTTATTTGAGAAATAATAAAGGAACTTTGAGATTCTTCTTAGACTTTTTGTCACCTCACAGTTTAATATAAATTCTCATGCAAATATTATAAAATATTATATAAAAAAATATAAGGTAACGAAAAGTTCATAAAAAAAAGTCTAATATTAATTCTCATGTGAATATTATAAAATATTATGCAAAAAAATGAGATAACAAAAAGTCCATAAAAAATCTAATTTTAACAAAGTCTCCTTAACAATTATCTTTTTTTTTTTTTTAGTTTTAATGAAACACTTCCGGTACTGTTCACTTTTAATAAAAAAATCATATTTTTACCTACTATTCACTATACATTTATTTGTCATTTTTCATTAAAACTAAAAAAAATTTGAACTTTTCGTTTGTTTTTTTTTTTTTGGCCATTGGCCACCAGCCTCTCCTCATTGGCCTTTTCAGCTGCTTCACCCCCCCTCCCAACGTCATCAATTATGTTGAACTTACTACCGTCACATCCCGGCCCTGGTGGGACCACTTCCCGGGCCCAACTCCACTACCGTAGCACGATATTGTCCGCTTTGGGCTTACCATTCCTTCACGGTTTTGTTTTTGGGAACTCACGAGCAACTTCCCAGTGGGTCACCCATCATGGGATTGCTCTAGCCCCCTTCTCGCTTAACTTCGGAGTTCCTACGGAACCCGAAGCCAGTGAGCTCCCAAAAGGCCTCGTGCTAGGTAGAGATGGGAATATACATATAAGGATCACTCCCCTGGGCGATGTGGGATGTCACAATCCACCCCCCTTAGGGGCCCGACGTTCTCGTCGGCACACCACGGCCAGGGTTAGGCTCTGATACCAATTTGTCACATCCCGGCCCGGGCGGATCACTTCCCGGGCCCGCTCCACCACCGTAGCACGATATTGTCCGCTTTGGGCTTACCATTCCCTCACGGTTTTGTTTTTAGGAACTCACGAGCAACTTCCCAGTGGGTCACCCATCATGGGATTGCTCTAGCCCCCTTCTCGCTTAACTTCGGAGTTCCTACGGAACCCGAAGCCAGTGAGCTCCCAAAAGGCCTCGTACTAGGTAGGGATGAGAATATACATTTAAGGATCACTCCCCTAGACGATGTGGGATGTTACAATCCACCCCACTTAGGGGCCCGACGTCCTCGTCGGCACACACGCGACCAAGGTTAGGCTCTGATACCAAATTGTCACATCCCGGCCCGGGCGGGACCACTTCCCGGGCCCGCTCCACCACCGTAGCATGATATTGTCCGCTTTGGGCTTACCATTCCCTCACGATTTTGTTTTTGGGAACTCACGAGCAACTTCCCAGTGGGTCACCCATCATGGGATTGCTCTAGCCCCCTTCTCGCTTAACTTCGGAGTTCCTACAGAACCCGAAGCCATTGAGCTCCCAAAAGGCCTCGTGCTAGGTAGGGATGTGAATATACATATAAGGATCACTTCCCTGGGCGATGTGGGATGTCACAATCCACCCCCCTTAGGGTCCCGACGTCCTCGTCGGCACACCACAGCCAGGGTTAGGCTCTGATACCAATTTGTCACATCCCGGCCCGGGACGGATCACTTCCCGGGCCCGCTCCACCACCGTAGCACGATATTGTCCGCTTTGGACTTACCATTCCCTCACGGTTTTGTTTTTGGGAACTCACGAGCAACTTCCCAGTGGGTCACCCATCATGGGATTGCTCTAGCCCCCTTCTCGCTTAACTTCGGAGTTCCTACGGAACCCGAAGCCAGTGAGCTCCCAAAAGGCCTCGTACTAGGTAGGGATGAGAATATACATTTAAGGATCACTCCCCTGGGCGATGTGGGATGTTACACTACCACAATATTTTTCTTCCCTTTTGAAGAAGTTGTCTTAGTGGTCACTCAATACTACGATCTGGTGGTATTTCTCTTTACTTAAAAGTGAGAGGTCTTAGGTTCAAATCTCGTAGATGACGAATTTGATACCAAATTAGGTTGCTCATTGTGTGACTTAGTCGAACTCCCCCTCTCTCTTTAGTGTAAAATATATCGTTGTACTAAAAAAAGAAACACTTTTGGTGATGTAAAAGTGCTTTTAATTATTTTAAAAGCAGGTTTTAATAAAATGGTATTCCATGTTGACTGCTCGCACTTAAATACATACCATATAATGTAAAATAATGAAGTTATATGGGTTTTATTTTTATACACTGCAGGGTTATAATTCACTCCTTAGTAATGGAATAATGGATAACCAATTAGCAAATTAACGGGTGCACTCAATTGGAATTTTAAGGATTTTAAGAGAGTTCAAGACATCGATTTTGAGAGAATTTTTATATTAGGTTTTAGAGAAGTTTATAAGACTTCTGTCATGAAGAATTTTTTTACAAGGAGCACTCAATATGCTAAAAACCAATATATACAATAAGTAAAATCATGTATTCATAGGAGGAAGGAAACGTATTAGTCCCAACTAATTAGGGTAGTTTCTCTGTCCCCTTCCATCAAAGTTCAAATTTCTCTCCGTATATATTAGAGTGTTACAAATATATATATGTGTGTGTGTGTGTGTGTGTGTATGGGGTGTCATATCCACACATTTTTTTTTTTACTTTTTACACACCTTTCTAATTTTCGGCCATTGAATCGGATAAATTGAAAAAAATCAAATAACAGAAATTAACAAAGTATATGTGAGAAGTGAAAAGGGGTGTGTGGGTACCACATCCCTATATATATCGAAAGGGATCTGCTCCGGATCCTCTCCTCCTAATCCATCAAATCAGGAGATTCGTACCGTTGAAATTTGATCCAACGGCTACAAACAGGAACCCACTAGTTATAATAACTTCAGTCGTTGAATCAATTTTCAACAACACGGATTATCTGATTTGGTGGATTAGAATGAAGGAATTCGGAGAGAATCCCTTTCCATATGTCTCTATCTTGTAAGAGGTAATAAACCTAACAGCCTAAACTTTTCCGGCAAGCATAAATGCCTTGAAGGTAACATTTCTGACCACGTTAGGCCCTCCCCAAGCTCTTTGAATCTCTTCAATCACCTCTTGTGATAACAAATCCACGCCTTGATCTTTAGCTGTATGGACTGATGAGGACGACCTTAACATCCTCAACACCCCTTCAAATGACACTTCCTTTGGTATTTCCAGTGCCACAGGCTGCCCTTCAGAACCCAAACCAATGCTCTCAAATGGAAATGGAAGTGTCCTATACCCTTCCCACAAGTACTCCCTCTTCGGGTCCCAAAACGGTTTACTTGCTTCATAAAAACGCTTCAGTACATCCTCGATTTCGGCATGTGTTACGCAAGCATTGTAGCCCCAAACTGCAATTACACCTCCTGGCTTACGCAAAACGCGCTTGACGAGCGAGTAGAACTTTGGGAGGTCGAACCAGTGCACGGCCTCTGCCACGGTCACTAAATCAACTGAGTTTTCGCCCCCTATTAGGTCAACCAACTCGAGGATGTTGGAGTGCACTCTTCAATTGGGACTCACTTATATCAGTTCCTATTACTTGCTCATAATGCTCTCCAAGCTGCACAAAGTAAAAAAAAACAGCACAAATTAGTACTCTTATTTTCTACAGTACACCGTTGTATGTGATCCATCGGTATTTGAATTGAGACTGTCATAATCTAGTCGTCCAATATACCAGTGCATTTTGGAATTTTCGGAAATTAAGAGGAGTACTAACAGAGAAAGCAGCTTGGCCATTGCCGGTGCCGACATCCCAAGCTAAAGAGTGTTTTGGTGTGAGAGCCGCCAGCATGGAGTACCATTAATCCTTGGGGTACGTTGGCCTTCCTACCAAGTAATCTTCTGCCTGCTTGTCAAATAAACCTGCCATTTTTCTGAAAATATATGTAAATATTTAGCCTTAATTAAAGAGAGACTAGCTAATGAGGAAGAGTGTAGTTATGGGGGTTTTAATTTAAAATGAACTTTAAAATGAAAACTGATTTAGTAACTACCTTCAATTTTCAATACTAAAAACCAAAAATAAAAACTAACAAGCTAAAAGTTATCGGACGAGTTTTCAATTTTTCAACTTCAATTTTTGAAAGAAATGAAAACTAAAATAGTTATCAAATCGAACCCTGAGGACTGCAGGAAAGCTAAGACAATTCTCCTTTCTCTTTGAATAGTCTAAGGTACGGGTTTATGGCCATTGTACCCTAATTAATTTTGACTAATCAATACCTGTTGAATTTGACATTAGAGTTACTTATGCAAGTGTTTCTTTTGCAGCACCCTCCCGTTTTATCTCCAGATTTTGCACGACAAATCTCTTAGTTCATAGATTTGATTGTAGCTAGCTCAGAATTCATGCATGATCAAAGATTCATTTTAAGAGCTTCTGTTTATTGATCCATAATGTTATGTTTGGACGAAATATTTTTAAAAAGCCCAAAGCATTTTAGACTCGATTTTTTAAAATGCTTTAGAAGAAAGTATTTATGGAACTTAGGCTAAATTCTTGGAACTTTAAAGTCCCAAGAATATTCAACTAACAATATTGTTAAATTGTCATGGAATGGCTTCAAACTGTTACAAATACATTGAAGCATAACTTTTCCAGCAAGCATATATAAAACACTTTAGCCATGCACCTTTTTATCTAACAAATTCACACCTTGTTCCCTAGATGCAGTGACCGGAGTTCGGACCTCAAAATCTTCGAAAACCGTTCAACGACAGCTCCTTCGGAATGTCCAGCGGCAACGGATTCCCCTCGCTTCCACAACCAAGGAAAGGGAAGTGTCTTATTACTATCAAACACATACTGGAACTTTATTGTCCCGAAAGGGAAGGGTTGTGCAAACAAGTTGATTCACAATAGGATCAAGTGCCAAACAAACTTCAATGTCATCGGAGCCCTAAACGGAGAAAAGACAATAACAATACGAAAGACACTGAAAATTACATATTCGCCTCCACACGCTTGTACAAGTATGATGGCAGCCTTGGAGTAGGCACAACTTCTACTGGGGTTGCCATGTAAGTGACCGCACCTGGATTTTCGGACATGTCAATCTCCTTTGGGTTCACGCCTTCGGGTGGAGCCCAACTGAAATGGTGCAACAGATGACCCAACATGGAGGCAACCAAGTTGATACCGAGTTGGGCTCCAGGGCATACTCGCCTGCCAGCTCCAAATGGAAGTAGTCTAAAATCATGGCCTTTGATGTCAAAGTCTTCTTCTAGGAACCTTTCAGGACGAAATTCATTTGGGTTTTTCCACACAGCCGGGTCACGCGCTATAGCCCAAATATTGACATGAACGATCGAACCCTTGGGGACGTCGTAGCCACCAATCTTGACATCGGCATTGGCTCGGTGTGGGAGCATTAGCGGTGCTGGTGGGTGCAAACGCAGTGCTTCCTTTGCAACACATTGTAGGTAAGGAAGGTTTGAGAAATCGTTTTCGGTCAAGACCTGGTCCACCCCAATAACCTTATCTAGCTCCTCTTGAGCCTTTTGTTGCACCCTTGGGTTCTTAATCAGTTGGGCCATGCCCCATTCAGCTGTAATAGCTGTAGTGTCTGTACCGGCAGCCATCATATCCTGAACAAATCGCTTGCTTCATTAGTTTTGAATGTAAGGAAAGTGTGCGCGATGACTATCTCATAGTGCTAATAACAGTTTCGTTAACTAATGAAAAAGGAAGCAACAAAGTGAGGAACCATTGATGTATTAATGTATACTAACTTACCCAAAGAAGTCCTATAATAGTGTCCATACTAAGGTCATACTTGTCCTTCAAGGTAAATAATGCATCCACGAAATGGTTCTTGGCAACGCCACCTCTGGAGCGTGCCTGAGTGTGTTCGTCCATGATTTCCCTGGTGAGTTTGTCTCTGTTTGCCTCATGTCGAGCAAACGCCTCTTCGTCAAACGGGCATGCCCAACGCAACCACGAAATGTGCTCAGCCACCGAGAGCGATCCGCTCTTCTTCACTCCATTGGCAATAAGAGCTCTGAATTCTTTGCCTTGCTCGTCTGTGATTTCATCTGAGTTGATGAAACGTTTCCCAAATGCTAGCCTTGTTATGTTGTTGAAAGCCACGGTTCCCAAATACTTCCTTACTGTCAAACTTTTTCCTTTGTTTTCTGTAAAATGGTGAGTAAATTGTTAACAACAATCACTTAACTGGTATAATGACGAGTTCGCAAGTGCATTCACCCAAACATATTCTTCCTTTGTTTTTTTTTTATTTTTTTTATATATATATTTATTAAATAATAAGAACTTAAAAAGATAACAAGTTTTGAAAGATCACATTCTGAATAAGTCGGGAGGGCTCTCAAACCACACTGGACAATTATTAATTGGGATGTCAAAAGTCAAAATACTGAGAGGCCAAGCTTTGCGATCCTCTTTGTGAGAATTCAGCAGATCCTCCAATCACGTCCATTGATCGTAAATTGTGCGATCAGTTTTTATCAGGCACTATTTATATTCAATTTTAAATTAAAAAAAAACTTATAATAACTTTTTATTGCACGATGTACGATGAACGGACATGATTGGAGGATCCTCATTCAAGGTTTGCTCTCCAGTGATCAATGTTATCATTCACTAGTGATCCATTAATACCCCCCTTCCAAAGCTACCAATCTTCAATGCTATCCAAAGCTACCAATATTCAATGCTATCCAAAGCTACCAATATTCAATGCTATCAATCTTCCATTAATACCCATCTTTTCTATGTTTTTAAAACGTTTTCGGTAAAATCTTTTGTGTTATGCCAAATTTCTGTCTTTAGTGGCGGATTCAGGAGAACAATTTGTATGATAGGAATATACTATTATAGTAATGTTTTGTGTTAGTAATACAAGGACATGTGAATAAATACTAAACAGACATGAGATGCTATGTGTCATACTTCTTCTCCTCCTTAATCAGGGGTTTATCTATTTGTTGGTTGATTTGCAATTTTCTCCAATTTATTTTAGTAAATATTTACTTTTCTTAAGAAGATTATACTTTCAATTAACTATTTCATAAAAAGTTAAAAAGTTAAGAGAAATACATACCAGGTTTGGTGCAGTGGTTGAAGACGGACTCCACCATAGCAGTGACCTCATCCTCTCTAATGGGTCTCAGATCCTCCAGCCTCTTTGCAGAGAAAAGCTCAAGAGTGCACACCTTCCTCACCTTAACATAGTGGGGCCCATAGTCAGCCCAAATAAGATCCTGGCCGTCCCTGCTGAGCTTTGCGGTTGATCTGTTCCTGTGCCTGTCAGCCAGTTTCTGGTCATTCTCCTTGAGTACTTCCTTTGCAAGCTCTGTGTTGCTCACTACGACGTTCAGTGTGGATCCAATCCACACTGAAATGATGGGTCCGTATTTCTGAGCCCACTCGTTGTAGCAGCGGAACCTCACCGGCGTTATCTGGTAGAGGTTTCCGATGGCGGGCCATGGACGTGGACCTGGCGGGAGCTTGAACCTGAGCCGTTGGTAGAGCTTGTATGCAAGGAAGATGAAGATGATGATTGATGAAATGGGAAGAAGTAGTCCAGAGAAAGCCATGTGAGAGTGCTAATGGTAAAAAAGTCCACGCTCCGGAGAGAGAGGGTTACTTTGTTGGACTTGAAACCTTGAAGATATATATATATATATATATATATATATATATATATATATATATATATATATATATATATTATTTAATTGAAACCTTATTGGTTTAAATGTTTGATCAAAATTCTTGAATTATGTACACCTCGGTAAATTAGTATTAATGTAAAATTTTGATGTGGAAATAACTCAAAAACTTCAATCAAAAGTATAAACGACATAAGGTTTGAATCAAGAAAATGTCATGACTAAGAATTGGAACCTAAGTTTTTCATATAAATATGAACAGAGAGATGTATGAAGTTATATTGCGATGTGGAAGTGTGAATCGAATATATAGATAGATGGAATTTAACTCTACATTTGTGGGCTACAAGTCAAGTACCCTTGCCAAGACTCCCAAGGATTTGTGGAAGTTCCTCCACAAAACAGTCGTTGGTCAATTTACAGACTTTTAAGCAGCCAAGCTTTATTCTTAATATTATGCATTTTTTTTTGGAATTTCTAGCTAGTGAATTTATTATTATTATTATTATTATTTTCTAGTGTGTTGGTTCTAAAAATTTCTAAGCTTGCATGGTACGCAGGTACCTGTGATGGAATGAGTGTGTAAAGTACATCTCGGAAAACATCGAGTCAAATTGTGATGGAAATGATTTGAATTGGTTTTCTTTTGGAAATTGCTAGCCGGACAAGTTCTTTTTTGTTTTTTTTTTTTTTTTTTTTTGGTCAAAAAATAAATTTTGTTAGATTTGTCACCAACAGGTCCGAACTCACATCATCATGTAAGAATTCAATACTTTTCTACGCTATGGTAAATGGTCACTTATAGCAAACACAAATCTTGCTTGCTAGACACGTTTCATTAGAAAAACAAATTTAGAATAAAAATCATGCAAAATCAAATGGATCAAAGATTTCAACACGGTACCCACTTCTTAGAAAATACAAAATAGAAATTGTCATGAAGAGCTTAAACCTTTTTCTTGTTGAGTGTATAAGAAGTCAAGCATAGTCCTGGTGAAACTATACTTGATGTTGTGATCATAATTCTTTTCAAGAGTGCTAACATCTAACTTAATTGATTTACAATGTTAATTCTTTCTTCTTCTTTTTATCATTTAATATAAGTGTAATCATAACTGTGGGCTTAAACATTGATTTAAACTCAAATGTTGAAGTTTAAAGGGTAAAATGAGAAAGTAGGGGGTTTATGATGACCATTTTATTTTGGTTTTTAAGAAGTGGGTTCCAGCTTGTATTGAAGTCTTCGATCCATTCGAGTTTTTCATAAACTTTTTTATTTTGTTTTTTGTTTTCTAATGAAATGGGTCCCAACTTGTACTGAAGAATGGATGAAAATGAAGCGTGTCTAGCGAGTCTTGCTAGACTTGCTTCGCTAGCCGTGTTGAAGAAGGGATGAAAATAAATTGTGTTAGTGAGTCTCGTTGGACTTGCTTTGCTAGCAGTATTGAAAAAGGGATGAAAAAAAAAATTATGTCTAATGAGTCTTGCTAGACTTGTTTCGCCAACGAGTCTGGCTAGCAATTTCCTTGTTTTTCTGGGATGAGTGGACAACAGAGACACACACAGAGTGTTAGGTGAAATAGAGAGAGGATTCTCGAAGAATCCTTTTTGTGAAGATCCCAAAAATCTTTCAATCACATCCGTTCATCGTACGTCGAGTGGCCAGTTTTCGTCAGATACTGTTTATATTCAATTTTTAATAAAAATTTTACAATGATTTCTAACTGCACAATGTACGATGAATGGATGTGATTTAAGGATTCTCTCTCGAAATATTCAGTTCCCTTGCTTTTTTGGGATGAGTGGACGGAAGAGACGCACAGAGAGTGTTGGGTGAATTATTTTTTATCTCAACAGTTCCTATTTATTTGTTTGGAAGGACATGGGCCATCGATATTTTAAAGAGAAATACAAACATCTTTTCAAATGAACCGTAAATTTAAGGAGGTCATTTAACATGTCTTCAAGAAAAACAAGAAACACTACAAATTAAATATCTGCAGCGACACGTTTGTATAACTGTGAAAGCAGCCTAGGAGTAGGCACAACTTGTAAAGGGGTTCTCATGTATGTGACGAGCCCTGGATTTTCCGACATGTCAATCTTCTCCAGCTTCACCCCTTCCACTGGAGCTCAATTGAAATGGTGTAATAAGTGGACCAACATAGAGGTCACCAAGTTGATACCAAGTTGGGTTCCGGGGCATACTCGTATTCCCGCTCCAAATGGAAGTAGTTCATGTCCACGTCCTCCTCGAGGAGCCTTTCGGGTCGGAACTCATTTGGGGCTTTCCAAACCACTGGGTCACACGCTACTGCCCAAACATTTACTTGAACGTTCGAACCCTTGGGGATATCGTAGCCGTCGATGTTAACGTTGGCATTGGCTCGATGGGGGAGCATTAGTGGTGTTGGAGGGTGCAACCATAGGTCTTCCTTTGCTACACATTGGAATAAGTAAGGGAGGCTGGAGAAATCAACTTCGGTCATGACCCGTTCGACCCCAATAACCATCCAACTCCTCTTGAGCCTTTTGTTGCACCCTTGGGTTCTTGATCAGCTCGGCCATGGCCCATTCAAAAAAAATGGTTGTGGTGTCCATATCTGCGTAATCATGTCCTGCAAACTTATAACCAACCAAATGTCAAGTGTATATTATATATAAAATTTGCACAGTTTTATTTCAAATGTAAAAGATCAACTACAAACACAATATATTAGAACATAAACACTTAATGAGATTATATATAAACACACAAATCACTGACTTGTTTCTTGCAGATAGAGGCTTGCAGAAGCAATCTCCTAAGACAGAAATTCGTCCCTACACCAGTGCAGCAGTCCTTGGACGTCTATCTTGCAGGATACAACTATCTAATCCAAGTTCTTGCACTAGAACTCGGATTCTTGGCGAATTGGTTGTGTTGTTCTCAGTGGAAAAATAAAGGAATGGTTATGTGAATTGTATTCTGTTTCTGTAATGCAAACCATATATATAATGGCATCATTTGAACTTCCCAACCGTTCATGCTTATCAGTTTTTGTTAAAAAGAAAACTGAATGCAACTGTTCATTCAAATTAAAAACTGAATGAAACTGACATTTGAACTTCCCAAGGCCCATCTTTGACATTTAATATATACACCCAAACTCTCCAAGTCTAAGGCCCAAGGTCCATGGCTTTGGCCCAATTCAATTCAAACTATAAGTGAGTGAACTCACTTATAAAGAGTTGTTCCAAAAGGTGTATGGCCAATGTGGGACTGGCAGTCCCACATAACACAAGTAAGTTCCAACAAACGCGACACAATTATTAGAAACATTCAGGAGACTGCACGGTAATAAAGTTGGAGTGTGAAAATCATTTTCCAAAAGCCTTTTAATAACTACTCACCCAAAGAAGTCCAATAATAGTGTCCTCACCAAGGTCATACTTATCTTGCAATGCAAGCAACGCATCCACAAAATGTTGCTTGGCACCACCGCTCTTGTTGCGTGCTTGTGTGTGCATACGACACTATGGGCTAGTACTGTAGCTAGGGAGACTAAATTTACAAACTAAATTATGTGTCACTATTAACAAATAAGCACATTAATCAGCACTTCAGTAATAATTCAATCATCAACTTTCATATCATTTAGTTTACAAAAACTTGGTCTACAAATTTATTCTCACCAGCATTGGCTAGATTATGGTTCATATCTACCAACCCCACAGTGCTAATTTAATTAATTAATAAGTGACTTTATGACCATGAGATATGAAAAATGCTAAGGGTACTTTCTAAAAAAAAGTGAAACTCTTCATGGACTCTCTAGCACTCTATGTTTTTTACACAATGTGTTATAATGTTGGTATGATAATTAATGTTAAATTGTGACGTGACAGAAAATTTATAAAGAGTCACTTTCAAGAAAATCCTCTTAACATTTCTCATGAGATATTGAGATGTATTGATCCAACGATGAGTCGATACATTATTATTAAAATTAAATACTTTTAAGATACTAGTTTTATCCGATCCATTGGTATTAGATTTGTAAACCTACATTTAACATTTCCCTTAAAAATGAAAACTGGTTTAGTAACTACCTTCAATTTTCAATACTAAAAACCAAAAAATAAAAACTAACAAGCTAAAAGTTATCATACGAGTTTTCAATTTTTCAACTTCAATTTTCGAAAGAAATGATAACTAAAATAGTTATCAAATCGAGCCCTAAGGACTGCAGGAAAGCAAATATATGAAAATAAACCTGCCATTTTTTGTGAAAATGTATGTAAATATTTAGCCTTAATTAAAGAGAGACTAGCTAATGAGGAAGAGTGAAGTTATGGGGGTTTTAATTTATACATGCTGAAATTAACTGTGAATATATTTTCTAGCTATTACTAGTAATAATTTTCAACTTCTTGGACTTTTAATTTTCTCCAGTCCAAGGGCCAAGAAAAGATCAATTCAATGTCATCGGAGCCCTAAACGGAGAAAAGACAATAACAATACGAAAGACACTGAAAATTACATATTCGCCTCCACACGCTTGTACAAGTGCGATGGTAGCCTTGGAGTAGGCACAACTTCTACTGGGGTTGCCATGTAAGTGACCAGCCCTGGATTTCCGGACATGTCAATCTCCTTTGGGTTCACGCCTTCGGGCGGAGCCCAACTGAAATGGTGTAACAGATGACCCAACATGGAGGCAACCAAGTTGATACCGAGTTGGGCTCCGGGGCATACTCGCCTGCCAGCTCCAAATGGAAGTAGTCTAAAATCATGGCCTTTGATGTCAACGTCTTCTTCTAGGAACCTTTCTGGATGAAATTCATTTGGGTTTTTCCAGACAGACGGGTCACGTGCTATAGCCCAAATATTGACATGAACGATCGAACCCTTGGGGACGTCGTAGCCACCAATCTTGACATCGGCATTGGCTCGGTGTGGGAGCATTAGCGGTGCTGGTGGGTGCAAACGTAGTGCTTCCTTTGCAACACATTGTAGGTAAGGGAGGTTTGAGAAATCGTTTTCGGTTAAGACCCGGTCGACCCCAATAACCTTATCTAGCTCCTCTTGAGCCTTTTGTTGCACCCTTGGGTTCTTAATCAGTTCGGCCATGCCCCATTCAGATGTAATAGCTGTGGTGTCTGTACCGGCAGCCATCATATCCTGAACAAATCGCTTCATTAGTTTCGAATGTAAGGGAAGTGTGCGCGATGACTATCTCATAGTGCTAATAACAGCCCCGTTAACTAATAAAAAAGGAAGCAACAAAGTGGGAAACCATTGATGTATTAATGTACACTGACTTACCCAAAGAAGTCCTGTAATGGTGTCCATACTAAGGTCATACTTGTCCTTCAAGGTAAACAATGCATCCACGAAATGGTTCTTGGCAACGCCACCCTTGGAGCGTGCCTGAGTGTGTTCGTCCATGATTTCCTTGGTGAGTTTGTGTCTGTTTGCCTCATGTCGAGCAAACGCCTCTTCGTCAAACGGGCATGCCCAACGCAACCACGAAATGTGCTCAGCCACTGAGAGCGATCCGCTCTGCTTCACTCCATTGGCAAGAAGAGCTCTGAATTCTTTGCCTTGCTCATCTGTGATTTCACCTGAGTTGATGAAACGTTTCCCAAATGCTAGCCTTGTTATGTTGTTGAAAGCCACGGTTCCCAAATACTTCCTTACTGTCAAACCTTTTCCATTGTTTTCTGTAAAATGGTGAGCAAATTGTTAACAACAATCACTTAATTGTACAAGGACGAGTTTGCAAGTGCATTTACCCAAACATATTCTTCTTCGTTTTTTTCTTTTTTCTTTTTAAATAATAAGAACTTAAAAAGATAACAAGTTTTGAAAGATCACATTCTGAATAAGTCGGGAAGTTTAAAGTCGGGAGGGCTCTCAAACGAAACTAGACAAGTATTAATTGAGATGTCAAAAGTAAAAGTACTGAGAGGTCAAGCTTTACAAATGAGGATTCTTTCTTGATCCTCTTTATAAGAATTCCGGAGATCCTCTAATCACGTTCGTTCATCGTAAATTGTGTGATCGGTTTTTGTTAGGTACTATTTATATTCAATTTTAAATAAAAAAATTTACAATGATTTTTTACTACACGATGTACGATGAACGATCGTGATTGGAGGATCATTGGGATCCTCACAAAGAGGATCCGGAGAGAATCCTCGTTCAAGCTTTGCTATACAGTGATCAATGCTATCCAAAGCTATTTTTACCCAAAAAAAAAAAAAATGCTATCCAAAGCTACCAATCTTCAATGCTATCAATCTTCCATTAATACCCATCTTTTCTATGTTTTTAAAATGTTTTTAAAATCTACCAATCTTCAATGCTATCAATCTTCCATTAATACCCATCTTTTCTATGTTTTTAAAATGTTTTCGGTAAAATCTTTTGTGTTATGCCAAATTTCCGTCACAGGTGTGGTATATGTAGTTTTGGTGGCCGATTCAAAAGAACAATTTGTATGATACGAATATATTATTATATTAACATTTTGTACTAATAATACAAGAACACGTGAATAAAAACTAAACACATATTGACATGAGACGCCTAGTGTCATACTTCTCCTCCTCCTTAATCAGGGGTTTATCTATTTGTTGGTTGATTTGCAATCTTCTCCAATTTATTTTAGTAAATATTTACTTTTCTTAAGAAGATTATACTTTCAATTAACTATTTCATAAAAAGTTAAAAAGTTCAGAGAAATACATACCAGTTTTGGTGCAGTGGTTGAAGACGGACTCCACCATAGCAGTGACCTCATCTTCTCTAATGGGTCTCATATCCTCGAGCCTCTTTGCAGAGAAAAGCTCAAGAGTGCACACCTTCCTCACCTTAACATAGTGGGGCCCATAGTCAGCCCAAACAAGATCCTGGCCGTCCCTGCTGAACTTTGCGGTTGATCTGTTCCTGGGTCTGTCAGCCAGTTTCTGGTCATTCTCCTTGAGCACTTCCTTTGCAAGCTCTGTATTGCTCACTACGACGTTCAGTGTGGATCCAATCCACACTGAAATGATGGGTCCATATTTCTGAGCCCACTCGTTGTAGCAGCGGAACGTCACCGGCGTTATCTGGTAGAGGTTTCCGACGACGGGCCATGGACGTGGACCTGGCGGGAGCTTGAACCTGAGCCGTTGGTAGAGCTTATATGCAAGGACGATGAAGATGATGATTGATGAAATGGGAAGAAGTAGTCCAGAGAAAGCCATGTGAGAGAGCTAATGGTAAAAACACTCCACTCACGGAGAGAGGGTTACTTTGTTGGACTTCAAACGTTGAAGATATATATGCACTTATATAGAAAGCCTTCAAGTGAAGGGATCTCTATTTTTCAAAAAAAAAGAAAAAAAAAGGAATATCCTCATGATCGTTAGATTTGATTTTAATGAAATTCTGTGGTTGAGATTATATGGCTTGTGATTTAATTTTAACCATAGAATTTCATTAAAGTCAAATATAACGGTTAAGAAGGGTATCCACATTATTTTTTAAAAATGAGAATCCCTTCTCTTAAAGGGCCTATGTGTATGTATATATATATACTTTTATATATATATATATATATAAACGTATATATATTCTTTAATTCCTTATTAGTTTTCAATGTTGGATCAAAGTTCTTGAATTATGTAACCTCAATAAATTAGTATTAATGTATGTAATTTTTTAAATTTAAAAAAGTTTTGTAATTGCAGTTACCCATATTTATAGAATTAAAAACTCATAATTTGTTATTTAAATATTAAAGACAGATTAAACTCTTAAAAATCTTTATCATAATAATCTTCACAATCATCAATACCAGCCTTAAAACCCAGAACCTTGAGGAATAATGTACTACAAAACATTGGGTACATTCTCTTACGAACAATGTACTGTATATGTCACATCCCGGTCCGGGCGGGACCACTTTTCGGACCCAACTCCACCGTAGCACGATATTGTCCGCTTTGGATCCCCAGCACACCCTCATGGTTTTTTTTCTGGGAACTCACACGAAAACTTCCCAGTGGGTCACTCATCATGGGAGTGCTCTCGCGCGCTACTCGCTTAACTTCGGAGTTCCAACTGAACCCGAAGCCAGTGAGCTCCCAAAAGGCTTCGTGCTAGGTAGAGATGAGAATATACATATAAGGATCACTCCCTTAGGCGATGTGGGATGTCACAATCCACCCCCCTTAGGGGCCCGACGTCCTCGTCGGCACACCACGACCAGGGTTAGGCTCTGATACCAAATTGTCACATCCAGGCCTGGGCGGGACTGCTTCCCGGGCCTGACTCCACTGTAGCACGATATTGTCCGCTTTGGACCCCCAGCACACCCTCACAGTTGATGTGGGATGTCACAGTATAACATGGGTCCATTCTTCGAATAAACCTTGTATGGATACATACGAGGTTTATTCTAAGACTGAAATAAAAAACATATGGGAAAACTCCACATGAACTCATATTATGCATCCATGTTTATAAGTGGGTACAATATTTATTGACGTATGGGTGGACCCAAAAAAAAAAACACATAGGTAAGTGAAATGGGGTACATAATAAAAACATAAATATTGCACCAAAAAATTATAACATGGATACACAAATGAATACAAAATTATAGTGTTCACTTATATATGGATACATAATACAAAATATTTTTTTCGCACTTTTAATTTTTTTGGTAGAATGAAAAAATAAACAAAAAGTTTAGGAATTAAATTGTATTGAAAAAGTAATTAATATAGGATGATAATTAGTTGCATGAAATAGAGGGGTTAAACACTCAATTAAATTCTTATTTATAATACATAAAATAATCTAAAATGTTGATGTAAGAATAACTCAAGGACTTCAATTAAAAATTTAAATGACATAAGGTTTCGATCAAGACAATGTCATGACTAGGGATGGGAACCTAAGTTTTTATATAAATATGAACAGAGAGATGTATGGAGTTATATTGCAATGTGCAAGCGTGAATCGAATATGTAGATAGATGGAATTTAATTCTACATTTGTGGGCGACAAGTCAAGTACCCTTGTCAAGACTCCCAAGCATTTGTGGAAGTTCCTCCACAACACAGTCGTTGGTCAATTTACTTGACTCCAAGCTTTATTCTTAATAGAGTAATCATTTGAAAATTTTGCAAAACTCAAGAAAATGAAAAAGAAAGACTCCTTATATACCACAATCATCATTTAATTAACTAATTTTTCTTAATTATTAGTTTATTAAATAATAAACTAAATTTAAAATTCTGATTAATTCAAATGATGTGGCTGTCCACATTAAATACCACCTAAGGTGATGTGAAAATGTGGTACAAAAAACATGGAATGAATAGCATTACTCTTCTTAATATCATGAGTAATGCTATTCATATCATATTTTTGTACCATATTTTCATACCACCTTAGATGACATCTGATGTAGATAGCCACATCATTTGAAAAATTTGCAAAACCCAAAGAAAGGAATGAGAAAGACTCATTGTATACCACAATCATCATTTAATTAACTAATTTTTCTTAATTATTAATTTATTAAATAATGAACTAAATTTAAAATTTTGATTAATTCAAATGATGTGATTGTCTACATCAAATGTCACCTAAAGTAGTATGAAAATGTAATACAAAAACATAGTATGAATAACATTACTCTAATATCATGCATTTTTTCCGAATTTCTAGCTAGTGAATTTATTTATTTATTTTTTCTAGTGTGTTGGTTCTAAAAATTTCCAAACTTACATGGTGCGTAGGGTCAGCAGGAAATTGTGATGGAATGAGTGTGTAAATTACATCTCGATAAACATCGACAGACAAATTGTGATGGAAATGATTTGAATTGGTTTCCTTTCGGGAATTGCTGGCCGGACAAGTCTTGCTTTTTTATTTTTATTTTTATTATATCAAACTATAGATTTTGTTAAATTAAATATTAAATTTGCCACCGATAAGTCCGAACTCATATTATCAAGCAAGAACTCAATACATTTCTACTGTGATAAAAGTCACAGCAAAAGCAAGTCTTGCTTGCTAGGAACGTTTCATTAGAAAAACAACTTCAGAATAAAAGTCATGCAAAAATCAAATGGATCAAAAGATTTCAACACAAACTGGGACCCACTTCTTAGAAAAAAAACAAAATAGAAATTGTCATGAATAGCTTCAACAGCAAAAGGTTGAGTGAGATTTGACATGACACCTTCAATGCCTATCCGTTCGTACTTCTATCTGGATTCACTTACCAAAATTGCAGCTCATTCTACATCGAAAAAAAAAAGAGAAATTAATAAAAATATTTTAAAAATTTTAAGTTTTAATGATAAAGATAAAATAAATAATAAAATAAATAATATCAGGATTGACTTTTTAGTATAAAAATGTAATTTTTCATTAAAATAAATAATACCGGAAGTTTTTCGTTAAAATTTCCAAAAAAAAAACTGCTCACTTACTAAAATTGCAACTCATTCTAGATCGAAAAGAAAAATTGCAGCGAAGCTGGAGCTTGGTCAATCTCATATGTGGACTGTGATGGGGCAAATTTCATTGGTTGTTTTAAGGTAGTATATCAATATTTTTTTTTTTCAAAAGTAATATATCAATATTTATGTGTGTCGTTTTTAATTAAATACACAAGAACATTTATATATGGTATGATAAATCATGATGTTTTTTTCTTGTCGAGTGTATAGGAAGTCAAGCATAGTCCTGGTGAAATTATACTTGATATTGTGATCATAATTCTTTTCAAGAGTGCTAACTTAATTGATTTACAATGTTAATTCTTTTTTTTTTTTTCTTTTTTTCATTTAATATAGGTGTAAGCATAACTATGGGCTTAAACATTGATTTAAACTCAAATGTTGAAGTTTAAAGGGTAAAATGAGAAAGAAGTGGGTTTACAATGATCACTTTACTTTGTTTTTTTTCGTTTTTTAAGAAGTGGGTTCCAGTTTGTATTGAAGTCTTCAACCCATTCGAGTTTTTCATAAACATTTCTACTTTACTTTTTGTTTTCTAATGAAATGGGTCCCAACTTGTATTGAAGAACGGATGAAAATGAAGCAAGTCTTGCTAGACTTGCTTTGCTAGCCGTGTTGAAGAAAGGATGAAAACAACATGTGTTAGCGAGTCCCGTTGGACTTGCTTTGCTAGCAGTATCGAAAAAAGGGATGAAAATAAAACTTGTCTAACGGGTCTTGCTAGACTTGTTTTGCTAGCGAGTATGGCTAGCAATTTCTTTGTTTTTTTGGGATGAGTCGGCGAGAGAGATACACAAAGTGTTAGGTGAAATAGAGAGAGGATCTCACCGAATCCTCTTTGTGAGGATTATAGGAATCCTCCAATCATATTAGTTTATCGTATATCGTGCAGTCAATTTTCGTCAAATACTATTTATATTCAATTTAAAATAAATAAATTTACAATGATTTCTGATCGCATGATGTACAATGAACAGATATGATATGAGGATTATTACTCGAAATATTCTGTTCCCTTGCTTTTTTGGGATGAGTGGACGACAAAGACACATAGATAGTGTTGGGTGAATTATTTCTGGTCTCAACGGTCCCTATTTATTTGTTTGGAAGGACATGGGCCACCGATATTTTAAAGAGAAATGCAAACATCTTTTCAAATGAACCGTAAATTTAAGAAGGTCATTTAACACGTCTTCAAGAAAAACAAGAAACACTACAGATTAAATATCTGCAGGGACACGTTTGTATAACTGTGATGGCAACCTAGGAGTAGGCACGGCTTGTAACGGGGTTCTCATGTATGTGACGAGCCCTGGATTTTCCGACATATCAATCTCTTCCGGCTTTGCCCCTTCCGCCGGAGTCCAATTAAAATGGTGTAATAGGTGGCCCAACATAGAGGTCACTAAATTGATACCAAGTTGGGCTCCGGGGCATACTCGCCTTCCCGCTCCAAATGGAAGTAGTCTAAAATCATGCCCCTTCATGTCCACGTCCTCCTCGAGGAACCTTTCGGGTCGGAACTCATTTGGGTCTTTCCAAACAGCTGGGTCACGCGCTACTGCCCAAACATTTACGTGAACGTTCGAACCCTTGGGGATGTCGTAGCCGCCGATGTTAACGTTGGCATTGGCTCGGTGGGGGAGCATTAGTGGTGTTGGAGGGTGCAACCGTAGGGCTTCCTTTGCTACACATTGTAAGTAAGGGAGGCTGGAGAAATCAACTTCGGTCATGACCCGTTCGACCCCAATAACCCCATCCAGCTCCTCTTGAGCCTTTTGTTGCACCCTTGGGTTCTTGATCAGCTCGGCCATGGCCCATTCAACAGAAATGGCTGTGGTGTCCATACCCGCAGTAATCATATCCTGTAGACGCGACACAGTTATTAAAAACATTCAGGAAACTAAATGGTGATAAAGTTGGAGTGTGAAAATCATTTTCCAAAAGCCTTTTAATAACTACTCACCCAAAGAAGTCCAATAATTGTGTCCTCACTAAGGTCATACTTATCTTGCAATGTAAGCAACGCATCCACAAAATGTTGCTTGGCACCACCGCTCTTGTTGCGTGCTTGTGTGTGCTCCTCCATGATAGCCCTAGTGAGCCGGTCTCGTCGTGCCCCGTGCTTGGCAAATGCCTCTTCCTCCAGGGGGAACATCCACCGCAACCACGGAATGTGCTCCGCCATGGCAAGCGATGCGCCAAGCTTTAGTCCGTTGGCTACGATGGCCTTGAATTCTAGGCCTTGCTCATCAATTACATCCTCTGAGTTAACAAAACGTTTTCCAAATGCTAGCCTTGTTATGTTGTTAAAAGCCACTGCTCCCAAGTACTTCTTCACTATCAAACTTTTTCCATAGTTTTCTGCATCAGGGGAATTAAAGTCAACGACTATCATTAATCAAAGAAATATGTGCATACGACACTGTGGGCTAGTATTGTAGTTAGTGAGATTAAATTTACAAACTAAATTATATGTCATCAATAACAAATAAGCACGTTAATCAGCACTCAAGTAATAATTCAATCATCAACTTTCATTTCATTTAGTTTACAAAAAATTGGTCTACAAATTTATTCTCACTAGCATTGGCTAGATTACGGTCCATATTTACCAACCCCACAGTGCTAATTTAATTAATTAATAAGTGACTTTATGATTATGAGAAATGCTAAAGGTATTTTCTAAAAAAAGTGAAACTCTTTATGGATTATTTGTCACTCTATGTTTTTTTTATACAATGTGTTATAATGCTGATATGAGAATTGATGTTAAATTGTGACGTGACAGAAAATCTATAAAGAGTCACTTTTAAGAGAATCCTCTTAACATTTCTCATGAGATATTGAGATGTATTGATCCAACGACGAGTCGATACATTATTAT
This sequence comes from Pyrus communis, assembly GCF_963583255.1. Taxonomy (NCBI): domain Eukaryota; kingdom Viridiplantae; phylum Streptophyta; class Magnoliopsida; order Rosales; family Rosaceae; genus Pyrus; species Pyrus communis. Next base: position 42,652,240 of record NC_084803.1, read on the forward strand.
TAAAATTTAATACTTATAAGATACTAGTTTTATCCGATCCATTGGTACTAGATTTGTAAACCTATATTTAATGCTTTAATATCAGTGTAAGGTTTTCCACCGTGAGTCGAAAAAATTGAGCGTGATACTAATAATATAAAAATCAAACTCCTACAGTGAGAAGGAAATTTTGCGTTCAATGAGAGTGATCCTTATTTTTTAGTTTAATATATTGAACTCATGAGTGTGATGTCTATACAATAATGATAAGAGAGAAAACAAGTGGCCAATTATAAAATAGAAAAAATGTAAAAGTAGACAAGTCCAATATTTAATATAAAAAACTAACTCCTTTCAAACTCACACTATATCAATAGTGTAATACAAATCAAACTTGCACCTCTTAGTTCTTATTTATAAACATTTAACTCACATATGGAAAGCCTCTAATGCAATAAAAATGTCAGAGACAACAATTATATTTGATATCAATTTTTTATATTTTATTTTCTCTTCATTATGCATTGTAAAAGTTCGTCATGACTCTTAAGTCAAATACAAAGTTATATTTTACCATGTATTTAACTCGAAGATTTACAGTTGAAACTCCAATTAGAATGAAATTTGACCACTCTCAAATAAATTCCAAGTGTACATATTGATATGTATTATGTATTTATGGGGGCGTTCGTACTAGGTCATTTGTACGATACATACACTTTTTTCAAATATATGAAGCTCTCCTTAATTTTGAACCAGTTGTCCTCAAGTCATTTGTACGACAAATACACTTTTTTTCCAAATGTATGAAACTCTTCTTAATTTTGAACCAGTTGTCCTAATAGTCAACTCTACCGACAATTCTCTTTTTCATTTATGAGAATCGAAATTATATCATTATTATAAATGAGAAGCTTACGGATCAATGGATCCATAGAACTCACTAGGATAGACCCTTATTACCCAGCCTGAAAGCGAAGCTAATGCGGTTCACTTATTGGACAACATAGAAATTCTATGATCGGTCCATAAATTTCAGATTTCATCACTGACCATATAACGTAGTCACAAGGGACCAAATGGGCAGAAACATATTTGGGAAGGTCAAGGAAACACGACATACGTGACAAAGCACCTTGTCAAAGTGCTTATTATCGTTGACTTTTCTCTTCTTTTTCCCTTCATTCCCTCCCACGATACCCCAAACTAGTGGACCAATTTGATAACATATATTGACAGCGAATAAATCAAAACCAAACGACTCTTCCTGCACCATATTTTAGTTGACCAATTTGATAACATATATTGACAGTGAATAAATTAAAAGGAATTTTAACGAAAAATTTTCGGTACTATTTATTTTAACGAAAAATTACATTTTTATACTAAAAAATCAATCATGATACTATTCATTTTATCCTTGATTTTGTCTTTACCGTTAAAACTCAAAGTTTTCAAGCCTTTTCATTAGTTTTCCTTAAATATATTATATATATATATATATATATATATTATACAAGAGAACAAAAAATTTCACTGCTGATTTTCGTCGTTTGAACAAAAACAAAACAACAATTACTTGCAAAAAGGAAAATGTTCAATAATGTTATATAATGTTTTACAATTTCATTGAAATTTACCATTCATTTCTTGCAAAGATAATATAAGAATTGGCCAAAATGATCACTTTTCAAAATTCAATTGTTGAAATTATCAGTTTTTTAGTATATTGTTAATATCAGATTTTTATTCATTAACATCAAATAGCTATGTCATTTATATTTGATCGTATACTGTAGTTATTTAGTTTGGACTTTCACAATTGAAATTTAACTTATAAGATCATTTTGGCCAATTTTTTAGGGTAATAACGGTTAATTAACAAAAAAATTTGATTGTGGCATATGAAATAAGTAAATTCATGAAAAAAAAATATATATATAATTAGAAGCCATACGTACCAGGATTGGCGCAGTGTTTGAAAATGGACTCAACCATGGCGGTGACCTCATCTTCCCTAATGGGTCGGAGAGCCTCGATCCTCTTGGGAGAGAAGAGCTCCAGAGTGCAGACCTTCCTGACCTTGACGTAGTGGGGTCCGTAGTCAGCCCAGATAAGATCCTGACCGTCCTTGCTAAACTTCGCGGCCGATCTGCTCCGATGCCGGTCCGCCAGCTTCTGGTCGTGCTCCTTGAGTACCTCCTTGGCCAGCTCCGAGCTCGACACCACCACGTTCAGCGTGGACCCCGTCCACACCGATATGATGGGGCCGTATTCCTGGGCCCACTCGGCGTAGCAGCGGAACCTGACGGGCTTTATGTCGTAGAGGTTGCCGACGATCGGCCATGCACGCGGGCCGGGCGGGAGCTTGAATCTGAGCCTTTGGTAGAGCTTGTAGGCGAGGGAAATGAGAATGATGATTGATGAGATGGGAAGTAGTAGCCCGCCGGAGAGAGCCATGTTGGATTGATTGAGCAAATTAAGGTCAGAGTTGGAAGGAGATTGATATATATGAAAGACACTCGGGATGGAGTTGGTGAATGGATTTGTACCAGGGGGAGGGAGGGAGAGAGAGAGAGAGTGGGTGACCCACTAAAGGCCTATGAAATTTGGAGCAGGGAGTTGGTGAGTGAGAGTGAAATGTACCAACTCAGATGTGTGAGGAGGTATATTTGAAATTACTTTTAAAATAATTGGAAATACTTTTGAAGTAAGTAATTTTATTTTCAAAAACACTTAAAAGGTTGGTTTGTTAGGATGTCTTTTTAAAATGATTGAAAGTGTTTTTCAAGAAAATATTTTTGGATTCTAAAAGGACTTTAAGTGTTTTCTGCAAGAAGCACTAATTATGTGCTTTTTCCAGGAAGCACTTTAAGTACTTTTCCAGAATTTACTTGCATTTTTACTAAGAATTGGTTCTAAAAACATTTCCATCAAAAGTATTTTCAGTCATTTTAAAAGCACATCCAAACGAGCTCGCATAAAATAAAAAAGTGTTTTTTTTTATCAGAATTTATTTATTATTTTAGTAATAATTTATTCTAAAATATACTTTTACTAAAAACATTTTCAACTATTTTTGAGGCGTACTACTTTTAGATGGAGACTGATCAACACATTGCGCCGGCTGAAATAGAAAATAGTAACTACCCGCGGGTAAGGTTGGATTGCTAATCCGTTTATTATTGATTGATGTGGTTCGTGGCTGAGTACGGTGTGGGGAAGGAAGTTATTGGGTTATGGCGGTTGGTGAAGACTTTTTTATCTTTCTTTTTGTATACTTATATTTTGTTGGATGGTGGTTGGTAAAGCTAGAATCGATGGTAGGGACTTCATCAAGCTCTGCGTAGGGATGAAGGAATCAAAGGTTGGTGATGATGTTACTGGATAAACAGAAAAAGGTAAGAAGTATTGTAGGTTCAAAAAAGCACTTGATGTGTGTCGCACTTCAAGTTCTTTGGTGTTGCAAGTTTATAGAAGGAATCATTTGGGTTCCCTTGTATTGACATGTTGAGAGTTGTTACCAAAATTTAGCATTGCGAACTTCAGCACGTCTATAAAGATTTTTTTTTTTTTTTTTTGTGGTGGATAGTTTGGCTAATTATAATTTTACTTTAGATTTAGGTAATTTTTATTTTGATAATATTACTTTTTGTTCCATTAGTTTTGTTAGTGAAGATCAATTTGGGATGTCTTATTATTGAATAGTTTTGGTTGGACTTTTAGCCCCATTTTTCCCCAAAAAAAAAAAAAACCCAGTATTTTCAATAAAAATTTCAGTGTGCTTTTAATAGAAGCGCTTATGAGTAGAAGTTTTTTTATTTTTGTTTTTTTGAATTTTAAAAGCACAAGTTCTGAACGAGTGTACACTATAACTTTGTTAACAATTACAGTCCAAATAGAAATTATGTTAGTCTTCCTTAAAAGAAAGGAGTTAATTTCATCATTTAAAGTACTTGAAGCCAAGAACATGTTCCATACGGGTTGGGTCTTGGTCAGTCTCTACTCGAGTACTCTTAATTCTCATCTTCTTAAATTTAGCAAATCTTTGTATTCATACATGAACAGTGTTGCTCATGGACGCCTTCAATCAATTTCCATTGCGTCTATACATTTGTTGTCGTCTTCCTCACCACCAGGAGCTTCAGGCTCATGCCAACTTCCTCCTCGACGAACCTTTAGTCGAACCCTTGGGTGTGTCGAAGCTACCAATCTTGACGTTTGCATTGGCTCGACGAGGGAACAGTACTGGTGTTGGTGGGTGCAACCGTAGCGCTTCTTTTGCTACACATTGTAAATAAGGCAGGCTTGAGAAATCGACTTCGGTCGTGACCCGTTCGAATCCGATGACCCGATCTAACTCCTCTCGTGTCTTTTGTTGCACCCTTGGGTACTTGATGAACTCAGCCATGGCACATCCAATTGAAAATGGATGTGGTGTCCATACCCGTTGTAATCATGTCATGCAAAAAAAAAAAAAACAATTAGGTCATTCTATACTTTTCACTCTCATTTTCTCCTTCCTCACTTCTCAGTTGTTTTTTGTTCCTTGATTCATCGTTGATTTATTCAATCATGTGAATAGATGTGGTGTCCATACCCGTTGTAATCATGTCATGCAAAAAAAGAAACAATTAGGTCATTCTATACTTTTGACTCTCATTTTCTCCTTCCTCACTTCTCAGTTTTTTTTTTTGTTCCTTGATTCATCGTTGATTTATTCAATCATGTGACCAAATATAAGAGAAAGACTAGCCACAAGCGGATAAAAGAGTGTGGAAATCATTTGCTGATACCAAATATTACCACTCACCCAAAGAAGTCCAATAATAGTGTCCTCACTAAGGTCATACTTGTCTTGCAATACAAGTGACGCATCCACAAAGTTTTGCTTGGCACCACTGCTCTTGTTGTGTGCTTGTGTGTGTTCTTCCATGATTACCCTAGTGAGCCGGTCTCGTCCTGCCCTATGCTTGGCAAAGGCCTCTTCCTCTGGGGGGAACATCCACCACAGCCATGGAATCTGTTCCGCCACCGTGGCAAGCAATGCGCCGAGCTTTAGTCTGTTGGCTACAGTGGGCTTGAATCCTAGCCCTTGCTCGTTTGTTACTTCCTATGAGTTAACGTTTCCCAAATGCTAGCAGCTTGTTATGTTGTTGAAAGCCACTGTTCCCCAATACTAGCCGTGGCATGTGTAGTTTTGGTGGCTGAATCAGGAGACCAACTTGTGTGACACGAATACATTGCCATGATGGTATTTGTGCCTATGGACCCGTGTTTCCACTTCGGCTTCCGGAATTGGTGAGTTTTTTAGTATGCCGGAACATCACCTACTCACAAACAAAAAAGGTGATGATCTTTAGCTTTACTTGTGTAGGTCCGTACGCCATGTCATTATATAAGTGGAAGGATACTTGAAAAAAAAACTTCTCCACTTGTATAATGACCTATGACGTATCATCATGTGTTTCCGGCACATTAAAAAAATCTCTGCCGGAGTTGCTTCATGTGCACACTCCTTGGGGCCAATTGGGCTTTCATTCTTTTTAGCCAGATTCTATTCAGCCTGCCATTTGGAGAATACGATTTTTGACAAAAATACCCCTAACCATTTCATCATCTCAGTGACAGTCGTCGTCGGAGGCCATTTCGCTGGAAAAAAAAAAAAAAGCAGAGAGAAAGCGAGGGAGATCAGATGGCGACGACGGCGTGTTTCATCATCGTCAGCAGAAACGACATCCCTATTTACGAAGCTGAAGTCGGATCCGCCGCCAAAGTATCGTTCTTTCTCTCTTTCCCTTTCAATTTCTGATTTCCATTGCTTGATTCCTCGTGACAATCAATCAAATTATTTCTCTCGAAATCTCATCAACTTAAATCGAATTTTCAATTAATTAAAGTGGGTTTCTTCATTTCTTGGCAATCTCTGCATCTACAATGCTTGCTTCAATTTCTGTTATTTTTGTTTAATGATTGAATTTCTGTTATGTTTGTTTAATGATTATTTAAGTAATCTAAACTGCGGGGAGGGGGATTCAAACTCGGGTGTACAGCGGAACACATTCGCGCTAGGCAATGTAGTTAATGATTTGCAAATTCATCAGAATATTTGTGTTTGTATGGCTAAGTACTCAGATGGGTAATGGGTGTTGGTTTGACACAGAGAGAAGATGCTGCTCAGTTGCATCAGTTCATATTACATGCTGCTCTCGATATTGTGCAGGACCTTGCCTGGACTACCAGTGCCATGTGAGCCAGCCACTTTTTTCTGTACCCTCTATGCTCCTCTCCTTGACTCGTTTACGCATATTATTGACCTTTGTGACATTTTCGGTGCAGGTACTTGAAGGCAATCGATCGCTTTAATGATCTGGTGGTTTCCGTATATGTTACGGCTGGTCATATCCTTCATATTTTCAGTTCAAATATTTGTGCCAACTCCATCTATCTTAGAATTGTATGTATATTGATGATGTGTTATTTTCTTTGCCGGTTCTTGGGCGACTCCTTCGTTTTTTTAAATCAAGAAAGTATCTTTAACTTATAACAGTGATAATGTCAGCAGATGTCATAACTACGATGCCAAATATATATACTTATGTTGTCTTCAATTTCCAAATTCATTGCTGTTGCCATAGTTGTCAAGGCTGAGTGAAAGGTCTCCTTTTTTTTGGTGCCTATTTGTACTCTGTTAGGTAGCTTACAGTTTCCAGTTTGACATTTTCTTTAACTATGCATACATACACGACTTATGCTACTTCATGACTCTCGTAACGATGATGGAATCAAGAGCTTCTTCCAAGAGGTTCATGAGCTTTATATCAAAGTAAGTCACTACATACCATCAGCCCTTTATTTAAAGTTCATTTTTACAATTCCGCAGGTTCTTAATGTTTGATGTGTTCTTTGTGGAATCCCTATGTCATCTACACTCTATACTTCTAATCTTGTAGCCTTGGGATGGCATGAGATGAATAGAGGTGAACTATGTATTTTCTGCTATGCGTTTTGTAATTAGGAAAAGTAGAAGTTGGATAGCTAAATTTTAATTATTGTTGCTTAGTAAAAGGGCTAGCTCTCATTAGAAAGCACGTAGTTACAGTGCCTAGGCACCCAAATCAATTTGATTCATATAGAATGCATAGTTCAGAATCTCTGTTTTTTTTGAAGACTATTTATAGTTCAGTGTTTCTCTGGAACTATAAATGCATTGGGAACCAAAACAAAGCAAGGGATTGAAATATGAATAGGTGAATAGTCTTAGAAGTTAGAGAGTAGCAATTCACTGGCAATATCACTGAAAGGAAAATATGTAGAAAAAATATACGTGTGTCATTCTAAATCCTGCATCATGGAGGTACACGTTTGGCAACCTTGTATTAAGTCCAAATATGAATAACATCGTTTTCATTTGTGTATTACCATTAACAGTGTTTGCAATCTCGTTTTTCTCATTGCGTTTTCTTGTAAATACCTATTTGTAACCCACGAGATTGACATCAGGCAGGGTTTGGATTGCCGGTCCAAAAACACTTCGCCTTTCTAAGGAATTTAATTCTGCCTGAATTGCATCTTTCCACTTAGGTCAATCTTGTTTCTGTTTGCATTAATCAACAGAGCAGAGCTCAATATCATCGCTTAATATGATTTCAATCGCTACTGCGAATGCAAACATGTTGTCGATGATTATTTTATTTCGATCTCACAATTCGTTAGTACATGCATAATTTAAGAAGATTTCTTTGCTTTCATGTACTTCCGTCTCTTTAGGGACATGTGTCTCATCAATGACATTTTTTTTTTCTGAAAGTTCAAAGGAAATTGAAATGCCACATTTATTGAATTGAACTGCGAACTTTAAACTACAAGTTCATAATAATAAGAGTACATCAAACATAAATGATTCAATTGGAACGATACACTTCATTCCCCCTTTCCACAATGAAGTCTGAGACATCCAGGTGTGTTGTGTTCAATTACCCTGATAAATCAAACATTGGATCAAGTATATCTATCAGTTTAGTCTGGTCAATGAAATTGATTTCAACAACTTTCTTCTTGAGGGAGGCTTGATACAGGTCCACCAGATATTTTGGGGTACGATAGTTACACGCTCAGTGTTAAGTGCCACTGCACTTATGGCAAACTCCTTTAGGATTTCTAGGAGAGCCTTTGTGGCGCTTTGCATTCTTGAAGTTTGGGCCTGAATTATGCCTTGGAATCTAGTTGTGAAATTGGACATCATAATTCTTGCCTTTCTCATTCCACTGACCTCGCTTGTACCCACGTCCTTGTTTGTAATTATTGTCATGAGAGGATGTGATATTTACTTCAAGAGAAACAACATTCATTTCTGGGAATGGTGCTGATCCAGTAGGTCGGGACTAATGATTCTTCATTAGAAGGTCATTGTTTTGTTCAGCCACAAGAAGCACATATATCAGCTGGTTGTACTCAGTAAAGTTTCGCTCTCTATATTTCTGTTGCAGGATCACGTTGGAGGCATGAAAGCCACCGCATACGTTTACTCTTTAATTAATTTGTGAGATTTGCGATCGCCTCGCTGTGTTGAAAGTCTTTTCCAACATATCTTCCTCAGCGATGGTTTCCCATATAAGCTTCATTTAGGAGCTAATTCTGAACATTGCAGAACTGTACTCAACCACTAACTTGAAATTTTAGATCCTTAGGTGAGTCCACTCATAACGAGCCATTGGAAGACTCATCGTATTCCGGTGATTGTATCTATTTCTTAGTGCCTTCCAGAGGGCTAATGGATCTTCAGTCGTTAGTTACTCGCTCTTCAGTCCTTCATCAAGTTGGCGACGAATAAAGATCATGACATTCGTCCGATCTTGAAAAGATACAATGTTCTCCTTCTTGATGGTTTATCCAATATTCTCTACCTCCAGATGAATCTTGGTATCCACTACCTAGGTAAGGTTGTTCTTTCCGATAATGTTCAAGACAACAAAATGAAGCTTTGATAAGTTCGTCTTTTAAAAAAAAAAAAAAAAAAAAAAAAAAAAAAAAAAAAAAAAAAAAAAAAAAAAAAAAAAAAAAGATGTGTAAGAATTTGCAATAATATGTATTATAGAGGAATATAGTGTTAGAACTTCTGGTTCTTACAAATTTTTCACGCTTGAAATTTCAAGCTCGAGATTTACATGATTAATGAGGATGATTGTACCGCACCTTTCATTGAAACAATATAGCATAAGATGGACGATTGTACCGCACCATCTAAAATTGTAGTAAACTTAAATCTGCTGTTCAAGATGGGCAATGATATCGCATCATCTTCGATCACTGTAAAATTAACATAAATAAACATTAGGTTAATAATCAGGAGTTACACCAACAGAAATGGATTGTAGATAAAAAGAGGAAATGAGGGATACTAATATTATTGCTTTCAGTTTTTTTCTCTTTCGGTTGCTGTGTATGAATCATCCACAGAGTGCTCTATTTATAGAGCCATATCTGTGAAGATTTACATAAAATGAAAAGTCACACTCGTGACAAACCAAACAACACCCGTGACATTGCACTTTTAGAAAAAGCATCACACAACAAACTATTTCCTACTATTTCCAAGTCTACCTTACTGTGTGGGCATTCATTTATCCACCGATTTTACAACATAATTCATATTATAATATGTTGGTACGAGAATTCACGTTAAACTGTGAAGTGGTAGAGAGAACATAGAGTCTCATTTTTTTGAGTCTCCTAAGCATTTCCATACCAATAAAATGGAAAATTTTGCTAGTCATAGATGGACTTGGAACACATATTAGACGAAAAACAATACTCAGGATTGTGCAAATACTGCTTTGAAAGAACATGCAAATTTGTATACATACATGTCAAAAGATTAACAGCACAAGTGTGTACATTATCAAACAAAATTATTTCCAAGGTGTTGTAAAATTGGTGGATGAATAAATGCCCACAAAGTAAGGTAGATTTGGAAATAGTAGGGAATAATTTGCTGTGTGGTGCTTTTTGTAATGTCACGGGTTTGTCTTTTCATTTTATGTAAACCTTCACGGATGTGGCTCTATAAATAGAGCAATTTGTGAGTGATCAATACACATCAACTGAAAGAGAAAATAATTGAAAGTAATAATATCAGTCCCTCATTTCCTCTTTTTATCTGCAATCATTTTGTATTATAGTTACGAAACAAAAAATGTGATATTTTGCATATGATTCGTCCCTGTCCTTAGCAAATGTTCTCTTTAACTTTTATCCATTTATGACACGTTATCAGCATGACTCTCTAACCCTAAAAAGTTGTCTCAACTCCATTCGCTGAAAAATGCTTCCTTCAATGATTTTCCTATTCTTCTTCCTCTTCTGTCTCACTTGTTGAATGTACCATCGCGGAAAACTACTAACACCATGCATGCTTCTGGTGCTCAATATAACAAGTGCTTATATCTTTGATTTCTTGTTTAATGTAGATCCTGATTACTAACTCAATGTTTATTTATGTTAATTTTATTGCAATCGAAGATGGTGTAGTATCATCACTCATCTTGAACTGCAGATTTAATTTTACTACAATTTTAGGTGGTACGGTATAATCGCTCACCTTACTCTACATATTTAAATTTTCCTGCTGCTTGAGTGGTGCGGTACAATCACCCATCTTATGCTATGTTGTTTCAATGAGAGGTGTGGTACAATCGCCCTCCTCATTAATCATATAAATCTCAAGCATGAAGTTTCATTTTGGCATGAAAATCAAAATGAAAAATTTGTAAGAACCAGAAGTTCTAACACTATATTCCTCCAAAATACATATTATTCCAAGTTCTTGCACATCTTATTTTTCTTTTAAAAAAGAAAATGGTGAACTTGGCAAAACTTGATTTTGTTGCCCTGTACATTACCGGGAAGAACTACCTTACCTAGGTAGTGGATATCAAGATCCATCTAGAGGCCAGAAATCTTGGAGAAACCATCAAGGAGAACAGTGCATCTTCTCAAGATCGGGCGAATGTCATGATCTTTATCCATCATCACCTTGATGAAGGACTGAAGAGCGAGTACCTAACGGTTGAAAATCCATTAACCCTCTAGAAGGCACTGAAAAATAGATACAATCACAAAAAAACGATGATTCTTCCAAGGGCTTGTTATGAGTGGACTCACTTAAGAATCCAGGGTTTCAAGTTGGTGACTGAGTACAATTCTGCAATATTCAGAATTAGCTCTATATGAAGCTTTGTGGGGAAATCATCACTGAGGAAAATATGCTGGAAAAAACTTTCAGCACCTTTCATGCCTTCAACGTGTTTATGCAGCAGCAGTATAGAGAGCGAGGTTTTACCGAGTACAATCAGCTAATATATGTGCTCCATGTGGCTAAACAAAACAATGAGCTTCTGATGAAGAATTATCAGTCCTAACCTACTGGATCGGCATCATTTCCAGAAATGAATGTTGTTTCCCTTGAAGTGAATACCACATCATTTCGTGGCGATAATTACAAGCGAGGATGTGGCCATAAGCGAGACCGGTGGAATGAAAAAACCAAGAATCATGGTGTCCAATTTCACAATCAGGTTCCATGACATAATTCAGGTCTTAGCTTCAAGAATGTAAATCGCCACAAAGGCAAAATTCATATGAATAACACTTCTGGAAATCTTGAAAGAGTTTGCCATAAGTGTGGTAGCATTGGACATTGGACACACGTAACTGTCGTACTCCAAAACATTTGATGGATCTATATCAAGCATGAGAAGTGTGTAAAAATCAATTTCTTCGACCAGGCTGAACCAATGGATATACGTGATCCAGTGTTCGATTTATCAAGGTAATTGAACACAACCTACTTGGATGTTTCAGACTTCATTGTGGAAAGAAGGAATGAAGTGTATCGGTCCGATTGAATCATTTATGTTTGATGTACTCTTCTTAATATGAAATTGCAGTTTAAAGCTCACATTTCAATTCAATAAAAGTGGCATTTCAATTTCCTTTAAACTATTTTTAACTGTGATTCCCTTACTCAGAAAGCATGGATAAAAACGATGGTTATTCTCAAAACAAGAGCAATGGCGGATGTGTTTGTCTTGCAGATAACGTAATCATGCATACAATACTTCGAGATTGAAAATATTTCTCAAGTTTGATGCTAACAACAATATTACGTCAATCAGATGTAATTGAAGACTTGGGAAAAACTCAGATTATATTACCAAATGGAACAATATTGTCCATACAAAATGCGTTGTATGTTACTTGATCTACTCGAATTTTGTTGAGTTTTAAAGACATACATTTAAATAGATACCACACTGAAATGAAAAGTGCAGAAAATATGGAATATCTATGCATTACCTCCAATGATACCCAAAAGTGTATATTGAAGAAGTTGAATGGTTTATCAAGTGGATTGTATTATACATACATAAAGATAATTGAAGCACATACTGTTAGGGATCAGAAGTTCATTGATTCAAAAATTTATATGCTTTGGTATGACTGTCTGGGTCATTCAGGATCCACTAGGATTTATAGAATCATTACCAACTCTAATGGATATCTATTATTGAGCAGACACATTGCTATTTCAAATGATAACCCCTTGCAGGCTTGTTCTGAAGGGAAGTTGGTAATTAGACAATCTCCTGTAATGGACGCAATTATATTCCGTTACTTAATAAGCTTGGTGGTTTCAGAAAAACTTTACATGTGACCTATGGATGTCGTCACTGTTTAACTATATGGAGAATTAGATACTGACATAGATATGAAAATCCCAGAAGGACTTAAGTTGCCTGAAACGACTAACAAACCACGAGGTGTGCTCCCAATCAAATTAAGACGATCGTTATATGAAAGTACCAAAGAGCGATCGCTTTTGCTATCTATGATCTATTTTGCAAAAGAACGGAGAATTAGGTGAAGACCTCAATCATAGAATACAAGCTAGATAGATGAAGTAGAAGAGTGCATCCGGCGTGTTGTGTGACCGTCGTATGCCACTGAAGCTCAAGGAAATTTTTTATAAGAAGGTAATAAGGCAGGCGATGCTGTATGGCACGAAATGTTGGACAGTGAAACATCAATACATACATAAAATGAGTGTAGCGGAGATGAGGATGCTCTGTTAGATGTGTGGGCACACGAGAAAGGATAAGATTAGGAATTAGGATATCCGAAGTAAAGTAGGAATAGCCGAAATTAAAGGAAAGATGAGAGAAAATCGGTTATGGTGGTTTGGACATGTGCAAAGGAGGCCTACAGACGCTCCGGTTAGAAGATGCGACTACGAGACAGAAGTCCGGGGTTGAAGGGGTAGAGGAAGACCTAGGAAAATTTTGAAAGAGACTCTAAGAAAAGACTTAAGAGTACTTGGATCTAACGAAGGACATGATACAGAACCGAGCGCAATGGCGTTTTAGGATTCATATAGCCGACCCTACTTAGTGAGAAAATACTTTGTTGCTGTTGTATGGTTTTTTCCCATTAGCTTTTTTCAAGTAAGGTTTTAATAAGGCAACTGATGTTGATATGTGAGTATCCAAGGAGGAGTGTTGTAAAATTGGTGGACGAATAAGGTAGACTTGGGAATAGTAGTGAATAGTAAAGAATAGTTTGTTGTGTGATGCTTTTTCTAAAAGTGTAATGTCACGAGTGTGATTTTTTATTTTCTGTAAATCTTCACGGATGTGGTTCTATAAATAGAGCATTCCGTTGGTGGTCAATACACAACAATTGAAAGAGAAAAAACACTGAAAGCAATAATATCAGTATCCATTTTTTCCTTTTTTATCTGCAATTCTTTTGTGTTATAGTTACGAACTAAAACAGTGTGATATTTTGCACCTGCTTCGTCCTTATTCTTAGCAAAGGTTATCTATCTAACTTTTGCTTTGCCTATTTATAACAAATTGAATGCAATTTGGGGTGGTATCCAGTATCCTATCTTCAAACCTAAGAGCCTTCCAGCACAAGTCTCGTCTTTTAAAAATAACTTTTAAGATTTCTGTCAATGTGACTTGGTGGAGAAGCTTAAGCATGGGTTCTGTGGGTAAATAGTTTTCCCAAGCCTTATCTCTTATAGTGCATTTGGGTGTGGGAGTTTAAGAGTGCTAAAATTTCAAATCGATGACATTTAAAAACACGGGATAAGTTATAGCATTTGTAACATTTCTTGTTTGGCTAACCTACATGATGAGATTTAACTACGAAATTCAAAGTTGTGTATGGAGGTATCAGTTATTTGTAAATGGACGGTGGTGACGGCGGTTGCATAAAGTTTATGTTAGTAGTGGTGATGGTGCTAGTGGTAAAGTGGTGGCATGGTGGTATAAATGGTGGGGGCGATGACGGTGGGTGGTGGTGTTAATGGTGGTTATGGTGCTGGTTATGCCTTTTTTTCTCTGTCTCTCTCATCTTCAGATGTTCGGATTGAGGTAGATTTTAAAGTTAGGATTCATGAAATCTAAATACTGAGTTTTTGTCTTTCCTTTTCTGGTGAATCCAAATAAGGAAATTAGTTTGTCATTTCACAGAATCTTGAGATGTGTCTAAACACTGTTAATTATTTCATTACACAGTTTCCATTTTCATTTCACACTGTTAATTGTTTCATTACACAATTTCCATTTCATAACACAAACACATGAACCGATCATTGACTCATAAGATGTTTGTGAATTTGCAGACTCTTCTGAATCCCCTGTACCTGCCTGGTTCGCGAATTGCATCATCACATTTTGATACAAAAGTTCGTGCTCTTGCACGAAAATACCTCTAGGGGGCATGTATCTTGTGGGTGGATAAACTCGTGATTCTTTCGGAATGAGGTGCACAGCTTCCATGACTAGATGATTTTGAAACCTTTCCTTTTTGTTTCCTTTTCTGTGATTCGAGTTCAAGATTGTGACCTATAAAACACCATATTTAGCGTATCTTCATGCATTACAAGCATTTGGTATCGCATTTATATATATGTCATCACCAACAGTTGTATCATAACACATGTTATTCATACTAACATCTTATAGTAGCCTTTGCGAGAAATTGTTATTCTTTTGCTTCCCATATTCGTTAGAGTGACGAAGGACGTAACTATTATTCCTCTGGTATTTCATTTGAGGTCGAAACTTTAGGATTTAGTCGATCAACATTTGATTTTTTAGGGAGAAGTGAACGAAAGAGAGAAGTTTGTCATAAAAGATCCAGGGTAATATGCGTGGAATTCGCGTGCACAACACACACAAAAGATAAAATTTAGCGATCCATGACGCGTCTATCTTCTGTTGTCATCCTCATCGTCGTGCCATTGGTATCTCTCTGTTGCCTCTTGTTAATTTGGTGTCTATAATGATGGTGTAAACAAGAGAAAGGGGGACTCCACCGGGAGGCCGGAGGCCATTTCCGTGGAAACATACTATAAAACTTCACACGCACATTCAATTCGATTTGGTTCATGCATGATCTTTGGGGGAGTGCTTGATCGGTTCGATCATTTGGCCATAAGGCCGTAAGTAGGATGTGTCACGACACTAGCGTGCAAGTATGCCGATTATCCGTTCCTATGATACCAAATGAGTGACCGAAAACCACGTCTAACTACGTAATGCTGAACGACAGTAAAACACTTGTCAATAGACAATGCACGATTACATTACATGAAGAGTGATGAAAAAGGTCGTTAAAAAAAAAAAAACTACAAGAGGTTATATTTGTTAGGTAAGATTCAAAACTCAAGCCCAAATTCTCCAGAAATCCATAACTGCCTTGTTCCCAGCGAAAGGGGTGGACAGAGACGAGCGTGAGCGCTTCATCATTTCGAAACAACCTGCCATAGAAGAGATGAGATGAGAAGAGATGACTACATATGTTTTATCTTCCAGAAAATGGTACAAACAAGAACATGACATACCTTCTTCCGGTCGGTCTTCCTTTTCTTTGGAGCAGGTTCTTCACTACCACCCACCTGCCAAGAACCAAATACATGTACAATTTAACTACTAAATCAACCTTGAAAAATGGATGTACGACGAAATGTTTAAGCAACATCGCTTCAATATAAAACCCAAAAAAAAAAAAAAAAAACAATTAAGAACAAGCTTCTAATAGTGAAAAGAATATATACAACCGTAAACAGGACCAGATTCTTACAATTTCTGGGCATTTATAATCAATACCAGCGGCCTCAATTTTCTTTTGACGCTTCAGATCTCTCTTCATAATCTTCTCCATTAACTTCTTGAGCTCTTCCACCGTTCTTTCCTGAAAAATCACCACCCAAAGAGGAAAAAGTTAAAAGACTGAAAGTCCTTGCAGGTCTTTTGGGTATCGTCAAATGAGAAAACTTGCTAGAGGTTGCTTTCACGTCCGCAATGACTACCTTGTCATGCCTCTTCCGCTCAATTTGAACCCAGTTCTCGGGTCTGACTCGGTAGTTGAAACCCTTCCATCTAAAAGTAAGCAAAACACAAATGATGAGCATTTATAGCTATAAAATTGATTAGTAAGGGGAAAACCAACCCGTTTTTCCAAAGTTAGAATTGTATTTTGGTAGGAGTACCAATAATATTTAACTCTACAATATTTTAAAGAGACCAGCTACCAATTGAACAACTTCTAGTACCATCACTCCATGGCTTTATCATCACCAAACACCCACTAGAAAAATTGGCATGGTTGTTGATAGATACGTTCAAATTATTGAGACCATTACAAAAGACATCCACTTTTAGTTTTGGCAATGACAAGCCAACTCGAATTTCATACATGTCACAGTCGCTCTAATCCAGTAGTACTAGAGTTCGTATATGTCATATTGGATTTATTATCTATGTACTTGTTAAGTCAATCTACCAATACAAACACCGTACAATTCAACCACTGATACCTGGCCCTACCTTTTCCCTCCTCTAGCTTGATGACTGATCTATTTTTCAATTATCGAATTTAAACCATGAGAACTTTACCTACAATAAAAGTTCCCCTTAACTCTTTCATCCTTTCCCTCCATTCCTATCTATAGTTTTCCACTGTTCTCAATTTTAAGTGACACAGAGAAATGAACGCGAAATTATTACCACTCGGGACTCAAAGCACACAGATGAACGAGTTGTATGATAGCAATTTTAAGCAACCATTGAACAGCTTAACCACAAATTACATATTTGGATTTACTATGAGAAAAATATCTTGGATGCCAAACTCTCATACCATAAAAGATAAACAAATAATTACTTACAATTTCGGGTGAACTTTCTGTGGAGGAATAAGATGGACTTGCAACACGTGTTCGAACAACAAATAGTTATGCATAGTGTCAGCTACAACTTTTGCCACCTGCAAACAAGGAAGGTAGTGTTAGCACCACAAAAAAGGAAACATTGTAGAGAAGAACAGGACTTTAGATAATAAATTCTAAGAAAATGAATACAACCTCAGGGTCTTCAAACTCAATGAAGCCAAAATGCTTCGATTTTCCTGTCTATTTAACATAAGATGAAAGGGAAAAACGAGTTAAAATCTGTGAAAAACATAATAATTCCTGTAACTATGATACTGCATACTAAATGAACAAGAGGATCTTTAATCTGCAAATAATCACAAGTCCGGAAGGAAAGAAGGTGTTGCGGAATTACGTTCAAGAGTGATAAATACTATATTTATCTTCAGTTGCAGGGAACAAAATACGTCCTCAAGTCATCAGTCAATGCATATTTTTTTCACTCCTTCCAAATGAGACGCCATCGATGAGCAAGGTATGATAATTGTAATGATTTGGAGTATAGATTAAATATATATACAGAGAGATTATTTTCTATGTAAATATAACATCTTGATACACTTTATCCTCTAGGGGATTAATTTCTTAAAACACTTGATCTTCCTAATCTTAAATTATCTTAAAGGTTTTAACCCTAAACCCTATACATGTATCTTTATTTTTTATAAGATACCGTTGGAGTTTGTAAGGTGAAAAACAAATTTTTTTACAAACTCTCTTCAAACTTTATACCTCTTGGAGCACTACCTTGATTTTCATCAAGGCTGATCACCCTAGGAGTACTACTTTCACTCCAAAATATCTAATTCTTTTTTCCATGATTATTTTTCAGCCTCGGTCCCTAATATCAAACTGAAGATTTCCACAGTGGCGAACCTCATTTGAGTTTCAACCTGCCCAATAATTAGTACACTTGCCAGATCAAGATTTGAAAGCTACACGCCCAATTTAATTCCATTTAAAAAAAACTTTATCCAGTTCATGGCTCATCAACCAAACTTTTAGAAAGACTGCAATTTCACTTGTTAGAAATAGTTGTTTAGTCGATCTGGCATGTGGTACCTGTCAAAGTTCTTGTGGCAGACTACAGATGCTAGTTAACCACTAATCAGATAAGAAAATGCTATGAAAGACACAAATTAGAATCATCACAGAAAACATATATATAGTGACCTGGTTGTGGTACAGCCTAACCTTTTTGTTACGCGCAATTCTTAATCTCTTAATCGAACCAAATTGCCCAAAAAATCCTGTGAAAAACATCTAATCAGCGGTTTTCACAGGCGTAAAATTACAAACATAGCAATAACCTTGAGCACAAATTATAAACATTGTTCATCCAAGTACATCAAATTTGACAATCTCTATCGCACACCTTCCATTTCCTTCTCATAGAAGCCGTGAGGTATCCGACCAATGTATAAAACTGTACAAATATCCTCCTTGGGCTTTTCCTCGGGGAGCTTACGAGCTGGACCACCTTCTAATGGCTTTCGACATAAAATCACCACCAAAACAATAAATAACACAACCAGACGAGAAAGGAAAAATAAATAAATAACTAGGATTACATTAAGCATTACCAAGAAATCAGCAGCGGTAGAAGCAGTAACAGTTACAGTAGCAGTAGCAGCAGCTTCTTTATTTTTGTGAGAAGAAGCTGATAATTGAGCAGAGGCTTTGCTCAATTGCTTTTTCATCGCCTTTTTCGCCTTCGCCCCCATTTCGCTGCTGCGAATTCAATAATATGTTACTAATCACAATTGAAATGAAATTGAATGATTTAATTTTGGGAAAAATGTATATACCAATTGCAAGAAATTGACTTTATAACAAAATTACAAGAAATTGACAACATTTACAGGAGTGCAGACTGCAGAGAACGAAAGTATTCCCAAATAAACTCACGGGTGCAAAATCCAAGTCTAATGGAGCTATAGTTTCTTTTAAATTCAATATTTTCCCAGCAAACAAACAGAAATTTAGGGTTCATGAGAGAGCAAGCAAAAGGCATAACTTGAAGGCAGCCGACATTGTCATGCCATGATAACAATTAAAGCAGAAAAAGTAACAAAAATCACCACTAATTACAGGAGAGAGAGAGAGTATGGTTTACCCTTACCTGGAGAAGTGTAAAGATGCAGACTGGGAGTCTGAAAGTGGAGGAGGAGGAGGAAGAAGGAGGCGGGCTTTAGGTTAAAGGTTTTTCTGTTTTATTTTTGGGTACTTTAAGAAAAAGTTTCAATATTGTTTATTTTAACAAAAAATCAAATTTTTACATTAAAAAATTAATTTTGATACTATTCATTTAAAAATTTAAAAATTTTAAATTATTTTCATTAATTTTCGTTTTAGTTTTTTGGTTGATGTTTGTTGTTTTAAAGGCGTTGGGCTTGGGTTTACATTCTGTACAAGCAAAAGCTGAAAAAATCACTTAGAAAGAGAAGAAACAACGAATTACTTGTAACTAGTTGATTAAGAATATTGGCAGCTATGAGCAATTTTTTGGTGATATTTTTTATTTTAAAATATGCACGGACACATGACAACTTTTAATTGGAAAAATGTCATTGAACTTGTAGACATGAAAATGCATTTTTACCCTGTATTTTAGCGGACATTTTGACGAAAATGTAATTTTCATTTTGTGCTACAGTAAAACCTCTATGAATGAATGTTTTATTACATAATAACTTCGATTAAATAATAAATTTTTCCGGTCCCAACTCTTACTAGTGTAGTAAGATAATAACTTCACTAAATGCAGAAGATAATAATTTTTCTTAAAATCCTTTAAGGCCCAATTAATATATAAAATAATAATTGATGAAATACATGAAGGGAATAACACATAAAACTCATAGTAAATATAAAAAAAAAAACTTGACAACTTCTATTTTCTAAAATTCAGCTTTTTTTTCTTCAGAATATACTCCCTCTTTCTTTTTATTTTTTATTTTTTCAGTTTTACTCCTTTTTTACGAATTCTCTCCGAGGAAAAGGAAGGGCTCTCCAGCCAATATACCACGGCGGTACAACCCTCCTGGCTACTTAATTTAGTTTGATTTTACTTTACAACATCATCATCACTATCAATCTCACTTCTATATTATGATAATATCAAATTAAATGAATCTTAACGAGTACCCATTAATAACCCAAAGAATTGATTTGTCACCACTAGGTGATGGGCACCACCTCAACTTAAGGGTGGTAAAAATTATTTTGTGTTCTTGGAGTGATGGTGATGGTGAGATTAGTAGTGGTGATAATGGTATAAGATGAAATAAAACTAAATGAGTCTTAGACTTTTAATGAGTATCTATTAACAACCCAATATATTGATTTGCCACCTCTAAGATATCCCCTTGATTATGGTAAATGATTAAATTTCTAGACTAGGGTGGTGAGCAAAACATGAATGAAATTGGTCATATTTAACCCTAGAAACGTTGCATGTGGTCCAATATCCTAGGATAGAGTGTTGGGTTTCTACTCATGGTTTTTGTGTTTGAAACCCCCTCATTCTAGTGGCAAAGGTACATGAGGGCGAGGAGTGGCGGCCGCCCCTCCTCTCGCGGGAAATCAAGCCCAGGAGCAGTGGTTCCGCCCCTTTGATCTCATCAGAAGTGATGAAATTCTATCTGATTTTTTGGCCTTTTGGGTTTCCCTGCTCTATTGCAGCATAGGCTGATCGCGGGCTCTCTTTTTTTCCAAAAAAAAAAAAAAAAACCTAGGCCAAAGAAAGGAGGAACGAAGATCTGCATTTTGCAGCTTCTGGAAACTGGAAATGAAGTTCTGGTTTGGTTCTAACGAAGAAGAAGAGAAAGGAAGAAGAGAGATTTTCTCTTTCCCATCCCACCCCGCGTGACCTTTTAGAGTACAATTTGTTTTTTTTTAATATTGGCCAATCAATTTGCGCCACCTAACCTACTATTGCTGATCTATATTGGAATTTGTTTTATTTTTTAATTATTGTTCAATTAATTTGACCACTCTTTTAATATTTTTTAAGCCACTTGTTTAACACTTTTATTTATCTTAAAATTCATTATAAATTTATACGAGCTTCAAAAAATAATTTGTAAAATATTACAAACTCGTAATTATTTGTTTTTTTTTCTCTTACCATCAAATTCAACAAAATAATAAAGAAAATTTGTCAATGTTTTTATATATTATATGTTTTATAATCAATGTTTTATGGATATTATAAGCTATATAATAAATAGACAATTATTTATAAGGTATATAATAAATTTATTCAAATTTGCCTAGATCCTCGCCTAAGTGTAAAGTCATGTCCATTGCCCGACTAGAGCTTAACATCTTTTAAAATTTTGCTAATTATATAGTTAAGTAATAGGACAATACAACAAGAAACGGTGCTAAATCATCCTTCAAATAATATTGTTGTTCAAACCCTCCGTCGACTATTTTGAGTAGTCCAAATCCTCTTTTGAATATTTCAATTAGTGCAAATTCTCCTATGAATATTACAGGTAGTTCAAATAATCTTCTTGCAAATCTTGGACTTAGACCTCGAATGAATGTTCACATTTTTTCGAGACCATAAATTTTTTAAATTTCGCCCCTCCTCCCGAAAATTTTTGGCTTCGCCACTAACTCGCTGTGGTTTGGTTGGAAAACACCTCGAAAGCCGTGGAGGTCGCCTGAAACTGGGTAAGATTCAAATGAATATAACTTCTTCAATACTTAACGAATTTGAGTGAAAAGAAAATGAAAGTTACAGTACTCATTGAGACGAAGAGGTTGATACCTTGCACGTCGGCTAACTCATCGTGGTTTGGTTGGAAATTGCCTCAAAAGGGGTCGTGCTCGCCAGAAAACTGGGGAAGTTTTCCCCCGTGAGGTTCCTACATCCAAATATCGATAAAAATTCTTAAAACCACTTCCAAACATACACTAAGACATGATCTACAACTTTTGGACAAGGTTCAAGGCTTACCATCGTCGAAGGAGGAGAAAACTGGCCGGAGAACTTCAGTGAACAGTGTAGGCCGAGAGGAAGAAAGGGATTCGAGGTGTTCTCCTTCGATTCAAAGCTCACTAGGGTGTTAATGGAGATGTTGATGTTGTTGTTGGGTTGTTTGTTGGTGAGAAAAGCCCTCGGAGAAGGCTGAGAGATAGAGAGAGTCGAGAGGGAGTTTAGAGAGAGAGAGCTTTTTCAGAAAAATAGAAGGAAAGAGGAGTGAGGACTCACGGGTCCAAAAAGAGAAGAGGGACGAGGGGCCGGGGGGAGTATTTATCAATAGTAACCAAAATTTAACATCAAATTTCATAAATGTCACATTTTATAAAAACTTTCAAATATAGCAAAAAATTCATGTGAATAGACCTAAATACCCATGAAATCCAAAGCACTTGAATAGATCTACTCTACACTGTTGTACAAAGTGCGAGGTGGCGATGGGAGTTGGTAAATGTCGTGGAGCAATTGCGGGTGTTGTTCAACAATCAACTAATTGAGTACGCACTTGAAAATTTGCCGCCCATGTCTGTAACTGAATTGCTACCGTTGATGCAATATCGTCTCGGTAGAATATGCTTTGTACAAACATCTTAGTAAACATGATATTATTTGAGGTTTCTAACTCATTGAAATCAAATTTCAATTATATTATGCTTACGAATTTCTCTTAAATTTGTTGGAGAATAGAGATTTAAAACAATAACAGTTTTCACAATAGGATCGTTCCAATTTAATTCTTGCTTCTATTACCCACAAATCTAATTAATCTGTAATTCCGATTAGCAAGTTCTGAATTATTCCAGACCTCCCAAACCAATCAAAACTAAACAATAGGGTGAGTGTGCGAAAATGCTGCTCTCAACAATGGGAGTGAGGGTTTTGCCCCTATATTTATTTGGTTTTTATTTTGAGGATATTTACGTCTATTTAAGTGAGTTTTTTGATATATTTGAAAGATTTTATAAAAAATGACATTTATGAAATTAAGTGTTAAATTTTGGTAACACCCAAAAACAATTTTAAAAGAAAAAGATTTAATCCAAGGTGCAATTTCACGAAAATACTCCTTTCGTTCCGATAAAATCGGGACAGGTTGTTGCACTTCTATATCCCACATTACTTTTACATGTATTTCCTTTTCAAACACAAAAATAAAAACTAAAAATAGAAAACGAAATGGTTATCAAATAGACGAGTAATGTTAAGGAGAGCACAATTGTGTGCCACATTTGAATACATAATCTGACAAGTGATTAATACAACTGGCAGTATATATGGCACATCTTCCATACGTTAGTTTCTGGAAAGTGTGAATTTTTTTTAAAAGACTGCACGGACATTCATTCATACACACATACAAATGGCAATTTTATAACGAAAGTGATAAGCTTGCCTTGCCAAAATTAGTTCATGTGTTCTGCGTCATTGGCCAAAATTACGTGCCATTCAGGAGGATCAAGTGTCCAAAGCAGTACAACCCTCTGATTAAGAAAACTTCAGAAACCGAATACGTCAGTCATTCCAACCACGCACTTGCTTCCTCCCAAAAGATAATTAGCCAAAGATTAAGCGTGCCTTGGTTGAACCATTTTACCAGTTTATGAAAAGCATTCAGTCAAAGTATGCAAAAAGAAAGAGCATTCCTAAACTTACCTCAAAGTCACTGGTAATATTTTCGGATAATATTCTCCATAGGCATGCATCAGCATAAGTTTTTCGGATCGCCTTTCTTTGAGCAGCATTTATGTGCCCCAACACGAATTATAATTACTAGAGATATTATTTCAGGTGAATTGAATTAAACAAGGAACAATGAATGTCCCTAAGCAAATTCATCCTTTTGAATGTTAACTTACGATGTACAATGGACAAGTGCATGAAAGTATATAGAGTCATAGCAAAAAAGTGCATGAAATAAATCACAGTAAGGGAAACATCTATAAACAAACTTTCTTCTAAAAAGAAGACTCGACAGAGGGCAACTTATTTATAGGAATTACCCACTCTCTGATTCTCAGCCAGTCAAAGGATCGAGAGTAAGCAATTCACTGCAGGTTATCATATGCAATGGCTTCGACAAATGCAACTTCTTCGTTGAGAGGAGTTGAGAAACTTGTTTCATTGTTGGACAAGATTGCGGACTGGGATGCAAGCAGGAAAACGCAATCCTCACAAGAGAGAGAACTTCCCCTGCTTCTTGATGCGTTGGAGGCGATATGCGTTGGTCCAGAACATCCACGATCGGCATTTGATGGGCTGGTAATGCAGATGACGATGACGACGAGGACGAAGAAGGCACTGATGAGAATGATAAGAACATATCTCTGGGATGCCTCCCCATGACTATGCGACCACTCCAAAGCTATAAACATCGCATTTTTCGTTCACTTCCATTGTATATGCAAGCTCTGCTCAGAATAAGCTCATAGCAATGGGATTATTAGTATGTGGATGTTATAATGACTTGATGAAGAGAAGTGTGATGTGAAAGCTAGAAGTTTATCAGTTTAGCATGAGAGAGAGAGAGAGAGAGAGAGAGAGAGTTTGCAAGGATGCATGATGATCTAGGTTGGATAATCTGAGTTTCCTGGGGTGGTAACAAGGCTCCTAATGGCTGGGATATTCAGAGGAAAAGCTATAGAAAACACTAAGCTTGCAAGGGTGATGATTCTTGAGGTTTCAAGGATGTTTGCACTTAGGGAACGATTTCCCTAGTTTGGTGCAGCACCTTCTAACGTTCTTTCTTTCTCTGGCATGTATTGTGTTCTTGGATCCCCTCCTCTAGCCCCTTGATCTCTCTTTTTCACTTAGGGAGCCCTTTGATTCCTCATCGCACCTTCTTCCCCATGCGCTGTTTTCCTGGGTCAGCCTTCCACCAGTGTTACTTCTAGTAACGCATCTCCTATCTTTGAGGCGTTGATCTTATGCGCGAATTAGGAAGGCAAAGTCAGCCTCCCTCCTCATTAAATGCTTGCTCTGCTGGCCTTTTACATGATCTTAGGTCTTAGAGTTTGGTTCCTTCCTAACTAGATTGGTTGGCTTGCTAGGGAAAGAGGTAAACTAAGTCTGTTATCTTTCGAGCTTGCCTATGTGGACTTCAAAGGCTATGGGCTTGGATCTTTGGGCTCCTAAGCAGTTGAAAGTCTTCCATAATCTTGACTCTACACAGGCTCGATAAACTTCAATAACTATCCACACCACAATTCACTTGACAAGCCCCAGACATGTGACTTGGGCTTATTTTAGCGTGAATAGTGGTTACCATGATAAAGCTTGGCATGATGAATATGCATGGGCATGGCATGATTTATATAAATGTCTAGTTTAATTACCGTAGCATGGCATGATTATGAATATATTCCTTTCTCGATTTCGCACCTGTACATGTATTTGGGCTTAACTTGAAGCTTGTATAACAATTGGGCCTCGAGATTTGATTGGGCTTGCATGTGACATTTTTTGGGATGAGAAACCTTGAATCGGCTGAATGATCAAACTCAAGCCCAAGACATTTTTAAATGTGGCCTTCCAGATGAGACTTTTCCCATTCCCGCGTTGCAGCAAATAGCGTCGTGATGATGTGCGCCCTTGTTTCCCCTCCACGTCTCATCACCAGAAGGAAACGATGGGTATTCCCCCATTCCTTCACTACAACTGCTTTAAACCCCTTTCCTCCATAGGATAAGCGTTTAATTTGTCTTTCCTTCCTCTTTTCTCTAACTCCATTTGTTTCTCACACTCTTCTTTCTGCTTCATCCTCCATCTTCCATCGCTTAGTATCTTTATGTGTCCTGGGTTTTCAGTGCTAGTTGTGCTATTCATCGATAGCAAAACCATGTTTTACACATGAACATGGAAAACAATGTATCTGTACTACTAATTAATTTTTGTATTGACTTAGGAGCGTGCTTGTGATTGTTCACTGTTCTGTGATTTGGCTTTTTCACCTTTTCTGTTGTGCATTAGAGAAACTGTGCAAACACGAATCTGTACCTCCGGCCTTGATTTTGCATTTGAAGGAATCTGAATGTGAAACTATAGGCTGCCATACTTGTGGGAACACTTCACTTACTATTTTTCTTTTGTTAAGAGAAACATGATTTTGAGGGAAATTGAGGCCTCTTAATTCCCTGATGTGATATCTCAGAGAAAAGGATAAAACTCACATTGGTCTTCTTCTACATTTGCAAAACCGAAAAAGGGTTTATTAGTGTACTGACTAATATTTCTCTTTGTTTCCTTCAGCATACTTCCCCAGATTTTTTACTTGCTTTAACTTTACATATCGCCATGTCTTCGAAATTACAGCGCACAACTCAATCAGGCTAACTCGAATCATCCGATAATAAGATTCATTCATCATATGATGACAATAGGTTCAATTAAATTGGCAATGCAATTTGGGTACTCTTTGTCAGAACATGTACAGAGTATCTGAAATTTCAAACCATGCAAACAAGTACGTGAAAGTACATAGAGTCATAGCAAACAAGTGCATGAAATAAATTACAATAACGGAAACATCTACAAAGAAACTTTCTTCCAAAGGGAAGACTCAACGTAGGGAGAACTTATTTAAAGGAAATACCCACTTTCTTTGATTCTCATGCAGTTAAAGGATCCAGTGTAAGCAATTCACCGCAGGTTACCATATGTAATGGCTTCGACAAATGCAGCTTCTGAGTTGAGAGGAGTTGAGAAACTTGTTTCATTGTTGGACGAGATTGCGGACTGGGATGCAAGCATGAAAACGCAATCTTCACAAGAGAGAGAACTTCCCCTGCTTCTTGATGCGTTGGAGGCAAAATGCGTTGGTCTAGAACATCCACAATTGGCATTTGATGGGCTAGTAACGCAGATGATGATGACGAAAACGAATAAGGCACTGTTGAGAATGATGAGAAAAAATCTTCGGGATGCCTCCCCATAATTATTTCCAATGCGACCACTCCAAAGCTATAAACATCGCATTTATCATTCACTTCCATTGTATATGCAAGCTCTGCTCAGAATAAGCTCATAGCAGTGGGATAATTAGTATGGGTATAATAAACTATATAAGACTTCAATGTTAAGAACATTTTGTCATCATGAAGAAAAATGGACGAGAAATTTTTTTGGATCACCAATTAATCTTAATATAAAGCAAGCAGATTCTGGATCACTAGTAACAACCAAATTATCTTGTACATAATATCAGAGTTCTATTCCAAATCAAAATGTAACTCCTGCCTATCGACGAAAAGGAATAGTGTTCAGAACAAAGTTGTCTCAGAATAAATTAAGAAATTTATGCAAGATGTCAGAATCATTGGTCTAAAAGAAAAAAACAAAAGAATATATAGAGTAGAGAACAATTATACCTGGTGCAATATATCCAAATGTGCCTGCAACGGCAGTCCAATTAGTTGAGTCTCGATTCAAAAACTTAGCAGTGCCAAAGTCTGAAACCAAGGCCTCATATTCAAAATCTAGCAAAATGTTCTTGCTTGATATATCCCGGTGAACAATTGGTGGCACAACGTCATGGTGCATATATGCTAAGGCATGAGCTACACCATTAACAATATTCACCCTTTTTCTCCATCCTACTTCTTTAGCTTCTTCATCTTCACTCAAAATTTTAGCCAAGCTACCTCTTTCAAGAAACTTGCACACCAAGAACGAGTGTTGGTGGTGCAAACAAAAACCATAAAGCTTCACGATGTTCCGGTGTCTTACCTCTGTCAGTGCTCTTATTTCATTCAAGAATACCTCCTCCAAGTTCTTCTCGCCATCCCACCAGTGATGGAGTTTCTTCACAGCCACTGTGATGGTAGATGACAAGTTTGCTTTGTAGACGCTTCCTTGTCCTCCCCTCCCGATGCAATATATGGAATCAAAGTCTTCAGTCGCCCTTATGATTTCCTCATACATTGACATTCCATCAAAATTCAAAACTGAAAACGATACTTCTTTATGCATGTTTTTTTCTCCTTTATCCCGATGCTTCTTCTTTCTTTCCACTACGAAGGCAATTGTAAAGAAAGCACAAAGAAGGAAAAATGCTGATAGAAAGGTGAATGAGATTACAAATACCCACTTGTGGTTCTTTCTTGAGCCATGTGTACAGGGTTGCAAAGATGTAATATTGCCGCACAATCCTTTGTTCCCCTGTACAGCTTCTGGGGGAGCTTCTTGAAATGCTTTGTTGTTGGGAAGAGGACCTTCCAATTCATTGTAAGATATGTCAACATACGATAAGCCGAGCATGCCTTCAATACTTGATGGTACGAAACCCGAAAGATTGTTGTGGGAAAGATTGAGCGTCTCCAAACTCTCCATATTGGCGATTTCTGGTGGTATACTACCTTCAAGTGAGTTGTAACTTAAATCAAGTTCGTTCAACTGAACTAACTTCCCCAATTCAGGTGGAATTCCTTGAGAAAAGTTGTTGTTGCTTAAATTCAAATGGTGCAGTCTGAGAAAGGCACCTAGATTGCTAGGAACTAACCCGTTGAATTTGTTTGATGACAAGTCAAGATATTCAAGATCAATTAGAGATCCAAATTCTGATGATATAGGGCCTGAAAGTTGATTTCCATTCAACATCAACTTCAACAAAGAAATCATTCTCCTGAAACCCTTTGGAATCGCCCCAACTAAGCTATTTGAAGAAAGATCTAGCTCATGAAGTTTTTGTGCATTGACAATATCAGGAGGTATGCTACCAGTAAGGTTGTTTCCCGCAATTAGTAGGGTTTCTAATTGCGGGCATTGTCCCCAAGTTTGTGAGATTTCCCCATAGAAGTTATTGTGGCTCATATCCATAAAATAAAGATTTGGATAGACCCCAAAGTCTTCAAACATATTTCCTGTCAACTTATTTCCATCAAGACGGACTCTCATTAAGCTCGTGCAAATTTTCAAGCTTTTGGGGATTGGACCAGTTAAGTCGTTATTGGATATTGAAAATTTTCTAAGGAGTCCACCGCTGCAAATATTTTGGGGTAAATAACCAGAAAAATGGTTATTATACAATACTAGAAAAGTCAAATTCTTTAAGTTCTCTATCTCTTGCGGGATGGGGCCAGAGAGTTGGTTCGCTGCTAGCACTAAGGATTCCAAGTTGGTCAGGTTACCAATTGAAGCAGGAATTGAACCAGAAAAATTATTTTCACTCAGATCAAGGTCCGCAAGAGATTTTAAGTTACCCATCTCCTTAGGAATAGAACCAGAAAGATTATTTTTAAAGAGATGGAGAAGGGTAAGGTTTGTGAGATCTCCAATGGATGTTGGGATTGAACAATTGAGCTGATTTTCACTCAGATCAAGGTTCGCAAGAGATTTTAAGTTACCCATCTCCTTAGGAATAGAACCAGAAAGATTATTTTTAAAGAGATAGAGAAGGGTCAGGTTTGTGAGATCTCCAATGGATGTTGGGATTGAACCATTGAGCTGATTTTCACTCAGACCAAGGTTCGCAAGAGATTTTAAGTTACCCATCTCCTTAGGAATAGAACCAGAAAGATTATTTTTAAAGAGATGGAGAAGGGTAAGGTTTGTGAGATCTCCAATGGATGTTGGGATCGAACAATTGAGCTGATTTTCACTCAGATCAAGGTTCACAAGAGATTTTAAGTGGCCTATCTCTTTAGGAATAGAACTAGAAAGATTATTTTTGTAGAGATAGAGCAAGGTAAGGTTTGTGAGATCATCTACGGATGTTGGGATTGAACCACTAAGCTGATTCTTACACAAGTAGAGCCACACAAGAGATTTCAAGTTGCCTATCTCTTCAGGAATAGAACCATAAAGATTATTTTTGCAGAGACATAGGCAGGTAAGGTTTGTGAGATCACCTATGGATGTTGGGATTGAACCACTAAGTTGATTCTCGGACAAATCTAGGTCCGTAAGAGACTTCAAGTTCCCTATCTCTTGTGGAATACTCCCAAAAAACCGATTGTCAGAGAGATTGAGATTTTTGAGTTTCGAAAGAGAACTGATCTGAGGTGGAATGGCGTCAAAGAGATTATTGACGGCAAGGTTGAGGTATTCAAGATTGGGGAAGGACATGAATGAAAAATCATGTAGTGTACCTTGTATATTGGAATTGGTAAGGTTTATCGCAATGACACTTCCTGCAACATTGCATGAAATACCCGTCCAGAAGCATGGAGGTACTTGCGTTTTGGAATTGCTTGAAGAATTGGTGGTGCCATTATTACTGGGGGAGTAAGTCCAAGAGGTGAGATTTTGGAGATGGGTTTGGTTTTGAAAGGTGGCTTTCCATTTGAGAAGGGCTTCTGCTTCAGTAGTAGCAAAAGCAATGTGACTTGGCGATGAAAGAAGATGTATGTATAAGATAAGGCAGTAAGCCAGAGAGCATACTTTGTGGAAAGATAAAGATATCATGGCCTCTGTTCAATTTTGTGTACATATTATAGTCTAGATCTAGGGTTTATTTATAATGCCATTCACTAGCTATTCAAATTAATTCGACCTGCGCAAAGAAAAAAGGGTGGGAGAGAAGAACAAAAATACAGGACTTGCAGAATGTTCTGTTTTCCACAATAAATTGACATCTTCATGGTTCAGATCATGGAAAAGTCTTTCCAACTAATGTTTTGTTTGATGACTTTGGAGTCCTCCATAAATTAACTTACTCCAAGTCAATGTCTCTGTCTTTTATAATACACACGTTAAATGCAATTTGGAAATTTGTCTTCAAATTTGTTCTTCTTCAAAGTCTAAGAGCTTAATGACCTGCTAGCTGAATGATGCTCAATTGACACTTTCTTTTTTATTTTTAGTATTCCCCTGTATTTCATATGACTATGATCAAGGATTCTCTTTAAATCTCGACATAGACATGTATTGGCCTTGTTTGCCAACTACCTTCAGTGAAAGGGAAGGGAAGGAACTTTTTGCAAAAGTTTGCAGTTTTTTATTTACTTATTTTTACGAGTCAAAGTCTTTGTTTCTTATCTTTGAAGATGAAATTCCAACTTATGCATTTTGTTACTGTATTGGATGAACTAGTTAGTAATATCCGCGCATTGCTGCGCGATTATAAATAAACTTTCTAGCAGTATATAAATTTGAGCTAATAAATGTATCTTGGTATAACATTGATTAATCTAAACAAACTTCCTAAGCCCTAATATACTAGTCTGCCAAAACATTTTCATCAATCTTAATACAACTTTTTAAGCCACTACTTAGTAGTATGGTTTAGTGGTATTCATCTTCACTTGTAAGTGAGAGGTCTAGGTTCGGTTTTCGCTAAAGGAGAGTTTGAACCACATTATTGCTAGCCTATTATGAGGCTAAGTCCACCTCTTCTCCTAGTGTAGATAATATCATTTAAAAAAATAATAATAAAAATTTAAAATTTATAAAATAAATACAACTTTCTAAGCCACTAAAGCATATTTAATAAAAATTACCAATACCCCACCCAGCCAGCTAATTAAAACAAAAATTACAAGATGCCAAATTACTACAAAAACATTAAACCATAGCCTAATATGCATAAATTCAATTAATTATTGACGGAATGGTTAAACACCATAATATCAAAAACCTTGTTGAATAAACCCTCTTATGCACTGCATCAATGCTGATATGACTGATGAGGCAACCATTAATTTATTTGAAACACAGTTTATATATGTACGTCTTATAATTTCGGTGGAATATAGTACGACCACATAGTCATATTCTAAGTACACTAAAAAATTATTGGTCGATCAGTAGTTTTAGACATTCAATTTGTGTGCGAGCTTCACAAACATGGTGGTTAATTAACTAAACGTGTCTGGAGGGACAGAAGCTATTGCAAACGCCATTTATGCTCTTAAAGCCTATGTAGGTGGACTAGCAACTGAGGCTGATGGACAAAAGTTGGCTTGCTTTTAATTTTGTGTCTTTTTTTGCGTGTTTAGTGGTTTTTCTCATGACTTGCCATTAATTTGTCAATTCACTTCGTTTACTACTCAAAGTCTCAAAGTTTGCTTGGCCTTCTAATGGGCGTGTGCCCGTTGGGTTAATTGATTGAAGAATCATTTAATTCTGAAATGGACTTGTTCGTAGTATGCAAAGCGTGTTATAGGGATTGAGGGGAAACAACTTTGTAATCATTCTCATGGTTTGGGGAAGACTTTGGAGTTTTTCATACGTACGCTTGATCAAGTCAGTTTTCATGCATTTTATGCGCTTGTTGAATTTAATGAAAAAAAAATTAAATTTATGAAACAAAATGAATTTTGATGATTTTTTTTTTTTTTTTTTTTGTCAGGAAAAATGAACTTGATGATGAAAGTGAGTTTATTCTTAAAGCACAACAAAAGCAGTTTTTATTTATTTTTTTATTTATTTTTAATGTACAATAATCCCAAACTGGCCCTCGTACAAATGACAGTAAGGCACATCTTCGACTTGTTCGTCTCTACAATGTCATACAAAATCCTAGAACATGTGGAAACCACAAGGAAAAAAAAAGGAGAAGTCTTTGAAATACATGTTACACTATAACGAATCATGTAATTGTACAAACAAACGAACAGAAACTAGATTACAATAAGCACACTTATTATAGTTTTAACCGAAACACAGCGCAAAACACAGAAAAGAAGCATATATCTCATAGTCTCAGGTGACCAAAATATCAAGAGCAAGCAATTCACCACATGTTATCATATGTAAAGGCCTTGAATCTCTTGTGATAAAGTTTTGTATCTTTTGTTTTGATGCACGATG
Source organism: Pyrus communis (assembly GCF_963583255.1). Lineage (NCBI taxonomy): Eukaryota > Viridiplantae > Streptophyta > Magnoliopsida > Rosales > Rosaceae > Pyrus > Pyrus communis. The sequence goes on from NC_084803.1 coordinate 42,685,236, forward strand.
AAGTCTATTGTAGTAATTCGGCGCTCTCCATCAAATGTTGTGTTATTGCCAGGGATTATCCTGTTATGAAATAGAATGCAAGAAGCATCGCATGCCCGTTGGACGACAGAATAATCGATATTGTTATACGGTCAAGCTGCTGGATTCAATCGAGCACGTACTTTATGAAAGATAAAGATCTCATGGCCTCTGTACAATTTTGTGTACATATTATAGTCTACTTCTAGGGCTTATTTACAATCCCTTCACTAGCTATTCAAAATTAATTCGACCTGCACAAATAAAAAGGGGTGGGAGAGAAGAACACAAATACAGGACTTGCAGAATGTTCTGTTTTCCACAAGAAATTGACATCTCCATGGTTCAGACCATGGAAAACTCTTTCCAGCTGTTTCATGACTTTGGAGTCCTCAATAAATAAACTTACTCCAAGTCAATGTCTTTGTCTCTTATAAACATACTTTAAATGCAATTTGGCAATTTGTCTTCAAATTTTTTCTTCAAAGACTAAAGAGCTTATATATCTGCTAGCTGAATGATGCTTAATTGACACTTCCATTTTTTATTTTCAGTATTCTCCTGTACTTCATGACTATGATCAAAGATTCTCTTTAAATTCAAAGTCTTTCCTTTGTTGGAACCAAATCAACCTTTCTTTTTCCCTTTTCTTTTCCTTGCCGGCCACCATTTCTCTTTTCCTTGTTTCACACCAACTTTCTTCCTTGTTTCAAGGCTTTCTCTTTTCCTTATTTCACACCAACTTTCTCTTTTCCTTGCCGGCCATCATTTCTTTTCTTTTTCTTGATTCATGTAAAGATGGTTGCCTGTAACCATTTACGTTTTTTGGTCTACATATATTGACTTGTACATTCAGAACTTCTATGAAATAGAAATACTTTGAAACTAAAAATCTACATTCTTTCATATGACCATAGAGAATGGCAGTCTAAGTGCCAGCTATAATGAAGTTACTAAATTACCCTTCCACGTCAGCATACTTGGTGGAATGGATGTAATACGACCAAAGTATTTGAGTGGCCTTAAAAATGAGCGTGTGCGTAGGGTTAATTGTTTGAAGAATTGCACATGATTGATTGAAACATCACTCAATTCTGAAATGGACTTGTTTCGTAGTATGCAATGCGTGTTGAATAATTAATAATACAATTCTGAAATGGATCGAGGGGATATGACTTTGTAATCATTATAATATACATGAATTTCAATTAATTATTGATGGAATGGCCAAATACCAAAATATTTAAAACCTTGTTGAATAAAACCCCCCTTATGCACTGCATCAATGCCTATATGACTGATGAGGCAACCGTTAATTTATCTGAAACACAGTTCATATACGAACATCTTGTAATTTGGGTGAAATATGAATGGTCACATGGTCATATTCTAAGTACATTGAAAAATTGTTAGTTGATTAGTAGGTTTAAACATTCGATTTGTGTGCGTGCTTTGCTTTGCAAACATGGTTAGAGCAGTTCCACCGTGGTGATTTGCTTGATGGACTGGCTCTCAAATAGGGCCAGAGAGCCCGAGTGGGGAGGTCCGGCGTGTGCTGTCGATGAAATCCAAGCGGACCCGAGGGAGAGGCCCGGTAGGAGTTGCCAGCCCGAGGCCACGTGACATAAGGCTGACGTCTGGGCGACGTCAGCCATTTTCTCCTCTGCATTTCTGGGTACTATTCGATTCAAGGAAGGAGAGAAAGAGAGTCAAACCTCGTCTGGGTACTATTCGATTTGAGGAGGGAGAGAAAGAGAGTCAAACCTCATCCTTTAGCATGTGGAGAATGGTCGAGTCGTCTTGCCAGCATTGTCGAGGCCCAAAAACAGAATCTTGGCCTCCTTCTGCCACAACCCGAGGGAGGCGATGATGCCGTAGAACCAGTCGAATAGAAACATGGGGGCGGTGACGGTTGATTCTTCTCCGGGAGCAGATCGATCGACAGGGTTATGAGGGAAGTAGGAAAAAACCCACAAGGAATCGGAGTGGGAGAGATAAATTAATAATATAATATTAATTTATACAAAGTAAATAATATAATATTAATTATAAATAAAAAAATTACTAATATTTTATTACCTATTGTCAGGGTTATTTAATGTAGGGGTGGAGATGCAAAAGATATTTATTGTTCATTAAAAGCAGTTACTGTTCATTGAGTGGATTAAATAGTGAATAGCCCTGGGGAAGAGGGGGCCTTTGCAACGGTGGAGTTGCTCTTAATTAAGTAGACTTGTCTGGAGAGACGGAAGCTATTTCAAAAGCCATTTCTGCTGTTAAAGCCTATGTATGTAGGATCAGCAACTCAGGCTGATGGACACCGGTTGCTTGTTTTTAATTTTGAGTCTTTCTTTGCATGTTTAGTGGTTTTAATTTGAGTGGCCTTATAATGGAAAACAACTTTGTAATCATTCTCATAGACAGTTCCTGTGCTCGGACATCAATCCAAATCAACAGTAGCTACTTTAACATGGTTTGGGGAAGACTCGTACATTTATTTTAATTTCTTTTAAAATGAACTTGATGATGAAAGTGAGTTTATTCTTAAAGCACGATAAAAATCAGTTTTTTTTTTTTTTTTTTTTTTTTTTTTTAAGCACAACAATTCCAAACTTGTCTTAACATAAATGACATTATGGCACTTCTTCGACTTGTTCGTTTTGCAATGTCTTAAAAAAACCTAGAACATCTGGAAAACATAAGGAAAAAGAAAAAAGAAAAAAGAAAAAAGAGAAGCCTTTGTAATACATGCTTCACTACAACATTAACACACTTTATACAATGCTGAACCATGTTTTTGTATAAACAAATGGACAGAAAATGGATAACAAAAGCACCCTTAATATAGTTTTAGCCGAAACACAGCGTGAAACGAAAAGAAGCATATATCTCATAGTCTCAGGTGACCAAAGTATCAAGAGCAAGCCAATTCAACACATGTTATGTGTTGAAAATAATGAGTTCCTTGATTTAAGGAATGTTTTATTCCTTGATTTAAGGAATGTTTTATTCCTTGTTTTATTCCATGTTTTACTCCTTGTTTTATTCCTTGTTTTAAGGGGAATGTTTTTTTGTTTTTTCTTAGTCTCCTTCCTCATATATACCCGAACCATTGTACATTGCACACATGAAATATACATCACAAATCAAAGCCATAATTTCTATATGGTATCAGAGCAGGTTCATTTGTAACCTGTCTCTGCCATTCTTGCTGCTGCGAATTTTTCTTTCTTTCAAGGTCTAAGTCATGACTGAAGAAAGTTCTGTCAACCATGATAAGGAAACCCGGCACAATCTCTCTCCAAACTCCTCAGACGTTGAGGTTAACACCAATCAACGTTTATGTTCAGTTCTCTTGAACGAGTTCAATTATCTTCCTTGGTCTCGAGCTGTTTCCCTAGCTCTCGGAGGCAAAGGGAAGCTAGGGTTTGTAAATGGAAGCGTGGAAGCTCCAGATCGTTCTTCCTCTACATACAATGCATGGCTCTGCAAAGATCAACTTGTCATGTCCTTGCTGCTCAACACCATGGAGAAACATGTTGCTGAAATTTTTAGCTACTCCAATTCCGCCCATGATCTTTGGAAAGCTTTGCAGGATATGTATGGAAATCAAAACAACTATGCACGGGTCTTCCAATTAAAGAAGGACATTGCCAGTGCTCAACAAGAAGGGAAAGCATTTGTTCAACACCTTGGGAGTCTCAAAGCCATGTGGAATGAGTTGGATGTATATCTCCCTCATACCACAGATCCTACCATTCTCCTAAAACGAGCTGAGGAAGACAAAATTTATCAGCTGTTAGGGAGTATGAGTTCTGAGTACGAGGACCTAAGGAGTCACATCTTGATGAGTCAAGACCTGCCTACCTTCAACAACGTTTGTGCAACTATCCAACGAGAAGAAGCAAGGAAGAAGGTTATGAATGTTGATCCCAATCCTAGATTAACGGAGACTCGGGCATATGCATCAAATTACAAGAACTCAGAAGCCAAGGTATACAAGGGAAGAAACACACATCTAAAATGAAAATATTGCAATGGTGTTGGTCATGAGGAAGACAAGTGTTGGGAACTTCATCCTGAACTCAAGCCTAAGTTCAGCAAAGATGGAAGGATGAAACCAAGGTCCTCACAACAATTTCAACCTCATTTCAAGGCAAAACTTGCTAATGCTCACGCTCCTACTATCTCACAAGGATCCATGGAGTTCACTGCCAATCCATTGTCATTGATCAATGAATTTGCAGCTTACCTACAAAGTAAGGGACACGGAGGAGGCACACATGGTCAAGGCAATGAAGAGGGTAGTCACACAGCTATGTTGGGACAATTTGCCGGATTTCTTGCTGGAAATGAGAAAGTTCCAAAGGGAGAAGCATCAGGTATACTCAAAGCCTTTACTACTGCCCTATTAACTAGTACTGAAACTGATTGTTGGATAATTGATTCAGGCGCCACAGATCATATGACAAACAAAGTTACAAATTTACATCATTTTAAAAAATTTTCAAGCCCCTCACATGTGTCTGTTGCAAATGGAAAAAATGTCTTAGTTTTGGGAAAAGGAGAAATAAACTTACTCTCTCAAAAAACACCTTCCACTGCCCTCTATGTACCAACCTTTCCCTTCCAACTTTTGTCAATTGGAAAGATCACCAACACCCTAAACTGCCGTGCTATTTTCTCACCAAATAAAGTGATGTTTCAGGATGTTCTCACCATGAAGATGATTGGTGAAGGGGTCTTCATAAATGGACTTTACTACCTGTGCAAGAATGCATGTTTCACTCAGGCTCTTCAAGCTCAATCAAAGTCCATAGATGAAAATCAACTTTGGCATAGGAGATTAGCTCACCCCTCTGAACTTGTCTTGTCAAAACTGTTTCCAATTTTTTGTAACCCTTATCCTACTTGTGATACTTGTCAATTTTCTAAGTTTACTAGGCTACCTTTTGGTAATTCAATGTCTAGGACAAGTAAACCTTTTGAAATGGTACACACCGATGTATGGGGACCTGCAACTGAATCAATGGAAGGTTTTAAATATTTTGTTCTATTTGTCGATGATTTCTCTCGAACAAGTTTTCTATATCTTATGAAATCAAAAAGTGAAGTCCCTACCATTTTCAAAGACTTTCACATGCATGTTAAAACGCAATTTCAATCAAACATTAAGGTTTTAAGGTCAGATAATGGCACTGAATTTCTATCCAACAACATGCTTCAATACATAAGTTCTCAGGGTATCATACATCAAACCAGCTGTGTGGGGACTCCCCAACAAAATGGAGTAGCCGAGAGGAAAAATAGAGATCTCTTGGAAAAAACTCGTGCTCTCATGATTCATATGCACATTCCAAAGAAATTTTGGTCGTTTGCCATCCTTACTGCCACTTATCTCATCAATCGACTTCCAAGTCGTGTGCTAGGGTTTAAATCTCCATATGAAGTTCTTAAGGGGAGGAAAATAGATTTGACACATCTCAAGGTGTTTGGTTGTGTATGTTTTGTTCACATCCAAACCTTGAACCGTGACAAACTAGATGCCAGGGCAACCAAGTGTGTGTTTATGGGATACTCGACCACTCAAAAGGGATACAAGTGCTTCAATCCAGTCACTAAGAAGTGCACAGTTTCAAGAGATGTGAAGTTCGAAGAAGACTATCCCTATTTTACAAGTCAGGGGGAGGATTTAGTTGACATGTTCCCACTCCCTCAAAACTTTAATTATCCGATGTTGGAAAATAGATCAGTCATTGTAAGTCCAGATTGTGAAGAAGTTCAAACTGACCAAATTACTGCCAGTGAGAGTGAAGACGAGTTCTACTCTGATCATTCTCCGCCCTCTACAGAGTCTCAGGTGATTAAAAGAAATCCTCCTCGAATCAGAAAACCTCCAGTCAGGTTGCAGGACTATGTTACATATGCCTCACGACATCCAATCAATGAATGTATCAGCTTTAGTAAGTTCTCAACATCTCATGCTACATTTCTCAGTGAAATTGATAAGCACTATGAACCAAGAAGCTTTCAAGAAGCATTTCTTCTCCCACAATGGAACCAAGCCATGAAAGAAGAGCTTCGTGCACTGGAAGAGAATTGCACCTGGAGCCTAGTTCACCTACCACCAGGAAAGAAGGCTGTTGGAAGTCGTTGGATTTACAAGACTAAATTCAAAGCTGATGGATCTATCGAGAGACACAAGGCTAGACTTGTTGCTCGAGGTTTCACCCAAACCTTTGGTGTAGATTATAAGGAAACATTTGCACCGGTGGCCAAGATGAACTCAGTCAGGGTTTTACTGTCAGTTGCAATCAATTGTGGGTGGTCACTCTACCAAATGGACGTGAAGAATGCTTTCCTTCACGGCGAGCTACAGGAAGAAGTGTATATGCAACCTCCTCCAGGCTATGATGGTATTAAAGGCAACATGGTTTGTAAATTGCACAAGGCAATATACGGATTGAAACAATCACCAAGAGCTTGGTATGCCAAGCTCAGTTCTGTTCTGGAAAAGGCTGGATTCATGCGAAGTAATGCTGATTCTTCGCTATTTGTAAGAACTGGCACCAGGGGGAAGTTGGTGGTCCTCATCTATGTTGATGATCTTATCATCACTGGAGATAATACCGTGGAGATTGAGGCACTAAAACTCTCACTACATCAAGTTTTCGCTATCAAAGATTTGGGAAGGTTAAAGTATTTTTTGGGGATCGAAATGGCAACATCTTCAAAAGGACTGTTTCTACATCAACGGAAATATGTATTGGACCTCCTTCAAGAAGCAAAAATGCTTGATTGCAAGCCTGCTATCACTCCCGTTGATTGTAAACTGAAGCTCAGCATAGATGGAGAAGCCATGCATGATGTAAGCTACTATCAACGATTAGTAGGCAAGCTCATATACCTTACTATCACTCGTCCAGATATCACATATGCAGTGAGCTTGGCTAGTCAGTTCATGCACTCTCCCACTGTTGATCACCTTAACCTTGTTAAGAGAATCCTTCGTTATCTTAAGGGTTCAATTGGGCAAGGAATTACAATGCATAACAATCAGTCCACTGTCATTAGTGGCTACACAGATGCAGACTGGGCAGGTAATGCAATTGATAGGAAATCAATCACAGGCTATTGTACATTTGTTGGTGGAAACCTTGTCACATGGAAGAGTAAGAAGCAACAGGTAATTGCTCGTTCCAGCGCAGAGGCTGAGTATCGAGCCATGACAGCCACTGCTTGTGAACTCATTTGGCTTAAAGGGCTTCTTTCAGACTTAGGGTTTCCTAGTTCTACCCCTATGACGCTTATGTGTGATAATCAGGCAGCCATGCACATTGCTGCCAATCCTGTGTTCCATGAAAGAACCAAACATATTGAAGTGGATTGTCATTTCATCAGAGCTCAAGTTCAAACGCAAATCATCCGGACCATGTTCACACGAAGCCATGATCAACTAGCAGATCTTTTTACAAAGGCACTAGCATCATCTCAGTTTCATCGGTTATTGGGCAAGCTTGGCTCAGTGAACCTCCTCGATCCAGCTTGAGGGGGAGTGTTGAAAATAATGAGTTCCTTGATTTAAGGAATGTTTTATTCCTTGATTTAAGGAATGTTTTATTCCTTGTTTTATTCCATGTTTTACTCCTTGTTTTATTCCTTGTTTTAAGGGGAATGTTTTTTTGTTTTTTCTTAGTCTCCTTCCTCATATATACCCGAACCATTGTACATTGCACACATGAAATATACATCACAAATCAAAGCCATAATTTCTATATTATGTATCAAATGTAAAGGCTTTGAATCTTTGTGATGAAGTTTGTATCTCTTGTTTTCATGTACTATGATGTCTATTGTGGTAATTCGGCGCCCTCCATCAAATGTCGTGTTATTGCCAAGCATGTATTGTATTAAATGTGGACCGACCGACCACGAGGAAACAAAATGCAAGCATCCCATGCCCGTTGGACGACAGAATAATCGATATTATTATAGGGTTATACCGCTGGATTCAATCGACCACGTACTTATTTAGGTTTGAGACTTGTGTAATGTTCAATGGATATTATTATGTAATAATAACTGAAAATATGACTTTATCCCTTAAAAATGATTTTTCATTACTTAAAACTCGACATAGTTTTTTCTTTGAATAAAATCCACTGACTGGGCTCCACATAAGCAAAATCATTAATTTATTTTGACTTCACACATTTTAAAATTGTGTTGGTGTCATAAATATATTGAAGTCCATAATCAGTGGTGTCACATACTTAATAACCCTCTTGATTGCTAGTAAATGAGACTCCTAATGACAACTTTGAAAGCGAGCACATACCCCAACTGCAAAGGCAATATCCGCTCTACTTGCAGTCAAATAGAGTAGGCTTCTAATCATGCTTGTATACAAGGTTTGGTCAACATCCTTGTCACTCAAGTCCTTGTGAATTTTGGCACACATACTCATTGGTGATCTTGCAACCTTTGATCCTTCAAGACCAAATTTCTTCATCAGATTCTTGGCATACTTGGCTTGAGAGACGAAAATGTCATCATTTTCTTGTTCAAGAAAGTAGTTTAGTTCACCAACAAGGCTCATTTCAAACTCACTGGTCATCATATCAATGAACTGCTTCACAAGAGAATCAGAGGTGGATCTTACAACAATATCATCCACATATACTTGAGCAATCACAACATGAGATTTCACATGCTTCACAAAAAGTGTATTGTCAACTGAGCCACGTGTGTAACCATGACCAAGAAGATGATAAGATAATATGTCATACCATGCATGTGGGGTTTGTTTAAGACCATAAGGCCTTCCTCAATTTGTACACCTCATTTGGCCTATGAGAATCTTCAAAGCCCTTTGGTTATTCCACATAGGCCTCTTCATTAAGATATCCATTAAGGAATACGATTTTGACATCCATTTGAAATAGTTTGAACTTTAAATGGCATGCAATAGCACAAAAAAGTTTGACATATTCAAGATGAGCAACAGAAGAGAATGTTTCATCAAAATCAACACCTTCAATTGAGAGTATCCTTGAGCAATAAGTCTGGCCTTATTTTTTTATCACATTTCCTGACTCATTAGACTTGTTCTTGTAAATCCATTTGGTGTCAATGACATTAGTACTCAATGAACGATCAACAAGTGACTAGACTTTATTCCTTTCAAATTGATTCTACTCTTCTTGCATGGCCAAAATTCATTCCTCATCAGTTAAAACATCTTTAATATATTTAGGCTCAGTTTGTGACACATAGCATATTGGTAACTTCATCAGCAATTTGCCTTCGAGTTCTAACAACCTTGTCAACAGGACCCACTATTTCATCATCTCGATGACTTCTAGCCCACTTTGGCTTGTCCTTGAACATGATATAGGAATCTTGCTCAGAACTAGATTCACTCTCTATGTCACTTTCTGATAACTCATCTGACTCAACAGGAGCATCACCGTTATCCTTCAAGAGAGGAGAAAACAAATCATCATTTTCAACATCAAGAGCAGGATGAACAATGGAGTTATCAACTTTGACATTTATGGATTCCATGATGGTATTTGTTCAAAGATTGTAAACTCTATAAGCTCGGCTTGTGTTGGAGTATCCCAGAAAGATTCTTTCATCACTCTTTGTGTTAAAATTGACTAGATGTTTCTGATCTCTCAGAATGTAGCAAATACTGCCAAAAACTCTAAAGTACTTCTTTATTGGCTTTTTACCTCTCCAAAATTCATCAAGAGTCACATCAATTCATGGCCTAAGAAACACACGATTTGAGATGTAACATGTAATGCCCATAGTTTCAGGCTTTAGCCCAAAAGTGTTTTGCTAGATTCTTGTTATTCAACATAACCCTAGTCATCTCAATTAGAACACGATTTTTCCTTTCAACAATTTTGTTGAGGAGTGATAAGAGCAAAAAATTCATGTTTGATGCTATAAGTAGAACAAAATTCATCAAATGGAGTATTCTCAAATTCAGTATCATGATCAGTTCTAATTCTAACAAGAGATGGACGACTGGATAGAGATTCATTCATCATTACTTAATACACGGTGAAGAACTATTGAAAAGTATCTAATTTTTCCTCAAGAAACACACCCAAGTATACCTAGAGAAGTCATCCACGATTACAAGACTATACTTTTTCCCTCCAATAGATAGTGTCTTGATTAGGTCAACAAAGTCCATATGCACCAATTATAGAGTCTTGGAGGTTGCAATATCATTTAACCTTTTGTGAGCTACTTTGGTCTGCTTTCTCAACTAACAAGGTCCACAAACATAGGAATTAGACATTGAAAGATGAGGTAAACCCCTTACAACTTCACGAATAGACAGTTTATGAAAATCTTTGAAGTTAACATGCCCAAATCTTCTATGCCACAACACAATAGCATCATCAATTGCGTTGTTGCACTTTGAGGAATCACTAACCATTGAAGCATCAAGAATGTAACAACTGACACCAAATCTTAGAATAACCATAATATTCTTTCCATGTTCATCCATAATTCGACAGCCTTTCTTGGAGAAGCAAACTTCATCTGCCACTTCATCACATAGTTGGCTAATGCTAAAAGAGACTTGATTTCAAACCTTCCACACAACTAACATTCTTAAGCTCAGGTAGACCAGAAATATGTAACAACTGACACCAAATCTTAGAATAACCATAATATTCTTTCCATGTTCATCCATAATTCGACAGCCTTTCTTGGAGAAGCAAACTTCATCTGCCACTTCATCACATAGTTGGCTAATGCTAAAAGAGACTTGATTTCAAACCTACCACACAACTAACATTCTTAAGTTGAGGTAGACCAGAAATATTTACAACCCCTTTTGTAGTGATTTGAGACGGTGAAATAGATAGGAAGGCATCCTTGTCCCCAAACATATGACGAGAACACCCACTATCGAGATACCACACATTTGGTTTGGTGGTAGATAGTGCGTTGAGGACAACCAAACATCGATTGGAGACTTTCTGAGTCCATTTGGCCCAAGGCTTCATACTTCCCAAACTGGATGACTGCACAAGTTGTGCAATTCTGTTCACTTCAGTGACTAGTTAGTCTACATGATTCTTCAATGTATCATTCTTCACAGAGTAGAGTTTATTGCACTTCAATCGAATGTGGTCCAATTCACCACAGTGATGACATGTGGCAATAAATCTAGTTTTTGAACTTGAATTGACTTTAGATATTATAGGAATAGATTCTTTCACAAACTTTGATTTTGTGATCATTGAGCTTAAGCACCTTCTACATATCCAAGACCATATTTGTCACCATGTGGTTTCTCAACACTGAGCATCTTGTCAATTTTTTCAGCCCCAATGGTAAGACGAATAACTTTATCATTTGCCTCATTCAATTCAATTAGTTGGTCTGGTTAGCCTCATGATACAACACATTATTTGTTTTCAATACATGAATTTGATTCATCAAGTTTTCATGAGATACCATCAAGCTTTGAATTTGAACTTGAACTTCAAGACCAGAAATTATCATCATCTTTCTCATCTTTATCATTGAAATTAGACTCCTTCCTATTTAGTTCCTCGACACGGATCTCAAGATAACCATTTTTTTCATCCAATTCAAATCTGACTAGACGAAGAGACTTGTTTTCCTTTTGCAACTTAACAATCTTCTTAGTCAGCTCCATCTTCTCCACTTTTGTAGTATAGATCTCATCAAAGAGAGTATCTTACTTAATGCATAATTCATCATAAGTCATCTCCTCACTGTCATTTAGTACAATATCATCATCACTTGGAGACACTTCTTGTATTGGAGCAACAAAAGCAACAATATTTTCTTCATCTTCTGATGACTTGTAAGACAAGACAGACTTTTGATCATCATTATCACTCCAGATAGCCATCATTGCCTTTTCACGCTTTTGTCTAAGGAATTTGGTGCTAGCACATTTAGCAGCATGGTGCCCACTTCCATCACATGCAAAACAGGGACTAGGTTCCTTCGACAAACCTTTGTCAACTTTTCTAGCGACCTTTGTGCTTCACTCTAGTATATTGTTTCTCCCAACTGTTGGATGACTCACCAACCCATTTAGAATCCTTTCCTTTGTTTTTTAGAATTCTTCTGAATTGTTTGTCGAATAAGGCAAGATCATCTTCTAAGGCTTGTCTACACACATCACCAACAACCTCACAATTCTTAACACCTTGAAGGGCCACTTCTTTTCTCTTCTTGGAGTCACTTTCATCTATGTCAAGCTCCATCTCGTAGGTGATGAGTTTCCCCACCAATTTTCCAAGCTTGATCTCATTTAAGTCCTGAAACTCTTCAATGGTAGCCTTCTTTACTTGAAATCTCTTGGCCAAGCATCTCAAGATCTTTTGAACAACTGTTGTTTCATCAATAGGCTTCCCTAACCCCAAGGCTTCATTTGTTAACATTTCAACTTTCTCATAGAAATTCGAGAAAGTCTCAGACTCGAGCATTGTCAAATCCTCAAATTTTGAAAGGGTCATCTGGAACTTTAGAACTCTCACTTGTTTGTCACCTTCATGAAGTATTATGAGCATGTCTCAAGCTTGTTTGGAAGTTGAACAATAATGAACATGAGCAAACTGATTAGACGAAATGACAGAAACAATGGCATTTCTTGCTTTCCTATTTGCCATGGCAAAAGAAATTTCTCCTTGAACCCATTCATCCTTGGGCTTAATCACTGATTCACCATTAACATTTCTTGACAATGCCCTCCATTCTAAGGTAAGATAGTCAACTGCAACTAAGTCTTCAGCTTCCAAAAAGATTTGAAATTTTTCACTCCATGCAGCATAATTAGTTCCATCAAAATATGGAGGAAAATTGCAAAGGGCAGCAACATGTTCACGATCCATGGTGAGATTCCACCCAATATCAGTCACTCACAAAAATTACTATATGTATATCTAAAACAACGCTCTGATATCAATTGAAATTGGTACCATGCGGAATATCTTGCAATTTAAAATTTGATATATGCTTGACTGAATAATCAGCATCACCAATCAACTAAGATCAAATTTTTTAGTTTACCAAAATAGAGAATAAACAACTATACATGTTTTACCAACTTAACTCTAGTTAACAAAGGTCTAGTTCAGTGTACAACTAAACTTAGTTAACAACACATATCTCTTTGCAAACCTAGAGTCAATGTGTAACATGCAAAATAACAAGATATGTTAGCAAGAATAACAATAAACAACACAATGAGTTTTTGGCTGGAAAAATCCACCTCTAGGTTAAAAAACTAGGGACTCACCAGTGAGTCCAATCCACTAGTGTAAACAAAGATTCATATAAAGATCCACACAAAGCTCAATTCCTAGAACCCTATCTATGGAGCAGCTTTACCTTTATGCAATCTTACCGTACACGAGATGGACTCCGACGATCTTCACGAACTGGCAACTCCTCCTAAGCTCATCACCTTGTGGCACTGAGAACCAACATAACCAATGCAAATGATATGAAAATGATGGTTCTGTAAAATCTGGATTCAATGACCAGTTAGTTTCTCCAGTCAAATATTTGAAACAGGTCTATATTTGAAGGAGGAAACTGATGTGAATCCTAAAACAGGTCTATATAAGGATTTAAAACTTAATGTAAGACCATGAAAACAATGCAAACCTACTTCCTAATGATTGGTGTTTAATGCATGAAGAAGGTTTGGCAGTTAGGGTTTCATAAATGGAGAAGAGGCAAGCTTAAAGCCTTTAAGGCAACTCTCTCACTTTAAAATAAATTCTAAACCCTTAAAAAACAAACTGAAACCCTAGGGAACAAATATACCCAAGGAAATCTGATTTTCCATCAGCCAATTTGTCCCAAGGACAATTATCAGCTGCAAAAGAAATCTAAGCAGATCAATGGCCTGAAACTGACTACCAGCATAAAGGTGTCAGTCGGCCCATATAGCCTGTCTTAATTTGTGTGCCTAGAGAGCTGGAAGTCAGCGCACAAAACTGACTAGACAATCAAACTAGACAAAATGCAACACAAATATAGATATGAAATGCACATGCATGAACAAACCTTTTAAGGTGAAATTTGCCACATGTTGAACATTTACTCCAACAACAGAAGCCCATAAACAGAGTATATCCTAAAGCTATATTGAGCATGTATAAGTTTCAGTTACAATATTTGACAAGGAAAGCCAAACCTAAAAGTCTTGACTTCACACACATGAACAAACATGTGAAATTGAAGAATGGAAGTCAAAGAAAGTTTTGTTATTTACTATTTTGGTGTATAGAATTTCAACATTCAACATTTGGGATTGTGGACTTTTACATGGTAAGTGTTCTATATAAAGAGCATATGCAATGTATGAAAACAATATAAGAGAGAAAGATACGGAGGAAAGGAAAGAAAAGAGGAAAGGAAGAGAGAAAAGAAAAAAAAACTATGCATGAGAAAATACCAGTGAGCTAGGCTAGAGAGAATAGAGAAAATAAGGAGAGTTATTTTGTACTCCTTTTATTTCAGATAATGAAAGAAAGTACTACTATTGTCCTGAGGACGTAGGCACACTTACCAAACCTTATAAATATTGTGTCTTATTTACTTTATGTTCCACTGTACACATATCCTCAATTTTACAACAATGGTATTATAGCTTAATGATATTTTTTTCACTCAAGATTTCTAAGGTTTGATTATTGTATATAATAAGTATGATACCACATTATTATGTCTAACTCATAGTGTGACTTAGCCACTTAGTACTACAGTCTGCTGGTATTCTTCTTCACTTGTAAGTAAGAGGTCTTAGGTTTGAATCTCGTGGATGGCAAATTTGATACCAAATTAAGTTGTCCATTGTGTGACTTAGCCGAACTCCCCCTCCCCTTAGTGTAATATATCATTGTATTAAAAATAAATAAATAAATAAAAACTATCATAGTGTGACTTAACTCAAATCCTTCTACCTCGTTAAAATATCATTTGCATATCCCGAACCTAACGGATCATTCCTTTTTTAGATATACAAAGTATGGAATTTCACTAAGTTGATTCTTTAGGAAATCTTGAATCAGACCATTTGCACTTACTTCAATAAAGGAAGAGGAGAAGAATTTTTTTTTATCTTGGTAGTAAATAGGTCCGAACTAATTGAATACTTGTGCCAGAAATTCCCATAATTGGTTTACCATTTTCATAAAGTATATAATTTATAACCCTAAGTTCTAGATTATCCCTTTCTCGCAATGGATCCTGGGGGAAAACAGTTGCTAAATTTATACCATCCGTTATTTCATATATGATTACGGGTCGAACCAAAATAAATACTTTTTCTTGGTGGGATGCTATTTCATATATGATTACAGGTCGAACCAAAACAAATAATTTTTCTTGGTGGGTGTAAGCCAAACAAGCACCAAAAAGTGTTGTTGACATGTTATTCAACACCAACATGGTCTGAATTATTGGCGTGAGTCAATATTTAGGAGAAAATGAATGTAAATATTGTGTAAATATTAGGGTCATGTTTTAGGAAGGATATATTTGTGTCCTTTATTGTTTCCTTATGGAACAAGGATTGTATGTACTTATGTTCATAATTATGAAATACATGAAAATTAAGCCGTATATTTCTATTTGGCATCCGAGCTGAGTAGTAACCCTAGAAGAAAATCCCACCATGCTGCTGTTGTCGTGCTAAAAAAAAATCTACATTTTTTTGTTCTTCGATGCATCCATGCAGGGAGCCGAGATTGATGTGGTATTTATTGCTGCTTATGTGTGTTCTCGCAATGGCTAGTGTCGAAGAAAACTCATGGCTGAAGTTGGAGGGTGGTTCAATCACTAACAATTCCTTTATGAGCCATGTAGTTATACAAAATGATGCTTCAAACGTACCAAATACCGTAAAACTCAATGGATCAAATTATCCTCTTTGGTCCAAAGTATTGGAGATGCATATTGCTGAACATGGTAAGAAAAGGTTCGTGACAGCGAGTATCAAGGAACTCAAGGAAGAAAGAGCTGAATATGAAACATGAGAAACCGGGAATGCAATTGTGAAATGATGGTTGATTAATTCCATGGATCCTACCATCATGAGTTTTTTCCTCCATCTTTGTACCGCTAAAGAAGTATGGTAAGAAGTTGCTCGGACATATTATGATGGTTATGATATTTCTCAGATTTATGAGTTAAAGGTAAAGTCATTTCAACTTTGTCAGGAAGAGCATCCTATTGGTGTGTACTATGTCGATCTCAAGGCGGTATGGCAAGAACTGGATCAAAAAAGACCAATTAAGATGGAGTGTGCTACTAACTTGAAGACACTTCGAGAGGAGATCAAATTGGACCCGGTTTATGCCTTCCTGGCAGGACTTAATGACATATTTGATAAGGTACGTAGTGATATTTTAAGAACTCAACCCATACCATCTGTTGAGGAGGTGTTTTATTTGTTAGGCATGAAGCCTAATATAATGCTACCATGATGGGAGGAAGTAGTGTCAGCAACCAAGGAGAAATCTCGACACCGTCTATAGCCATGGTGTCACGATCACTCTCTGCTGGCTGGCCATATGTCTCACCTTTGTCAACAACTTCCCATCTTTTTACTCAAGAAAATAAAGATGATTTAAAGTGTACTTTTTGCTGTCAAACCCATCATACTGAGGATACTTGTTTTCAAAAGCATAGAGTCCCTGAATGGTTCCTTGAATTGAAGAAAAAGTTACGTGCAAATAAGGGAGCTGATAAAAGAGCAAGTGGGAGCCATGCATCCATTGCCTCTGCCGCACCTAGTACCAAGGAAGCCAAGCCTACCCCTGGAGATCTGAGTCAAAGCTTGTTGACTAGGACTAATCCCAGTGAATCATCATCTAATACAAGTATTATAGGGTGTGTTTTTTTAACCTCCGACACTGAACATTATACAGGTTGGATTTTGGACTCTGGTGTAACAGACCATATGACCTTTGATAAAAATTTGTTTACTTGTATGACAACGACTCATCGGAAGTGTGTAGCAATGATAAATGGCACCACTGCACCAGTTTTGGGGCTGATATCGTGGATCTCACACCGGCCTTCTCCCTTCATCATTGCTTACTTGTTCTATCGTTGTCTCATAATTTGTTATTTATTCCTCAAGTTATTGAGCAACTAGATTGTGTTACACTCATGTATCCACTCTTTTATTTTCTTTAGGATATTCAGACCAAGGAGATAATTAGGCATGGTAGTAAGAGAGAGGGGTTGCATTATGTGGATGACGTCATTCCTAGCAGAGCTAATGCAGTTCGAGCATCCCGTACCAATAATTTGCAAGAAGTTTGGTTACTGCATCGTTAGTTAGGACATGCTTCGTTTGGTTATTTAAGGCGTATGTTACCTAATTTATTTCATGAAATAAAAGGATCAAACTTACATTGTGAAGTATGTATTCTTGCGAAGAGCCATCATGCTTCATTTTCTCCTAGTATGAATAAAAGATTGTTTCCGTTTGATTTTGTGCACTATGATGTTTGGGGACCTTCCCCCATTAGTACTCTTTCCGAAATTAAATGGTTTGTTACCTTTGTTGATGACTACACCCGTATGACTTAGATATATGTGATGAAAAATAAAATCGATGTTAGTATGGTGCTTTGGTCATTCTCTCAGAAGATTACAACACAATATTCCTCTGTTATTAAAGTTCTCCGATTTGATAATGGAGGGGAATATATTAGTTCTGAATTGGCTGGCTTTCTTCGGGATCAAGGAATTCTCCATGAAACTACTTGTCCTCGTACTCCACAATAAAATGGGGTTGCTGAAAGAAAAAATCATCATATCTTGGAAACTGCTTGTGCCTTGCTCATTGGTGCGTCCATGCCTAAACGGTTTTGGCCTGAAGCCATTACCTATGTTGTGTGTGTGATTAATCGTATGCCATCTTGGGTTGTGGAATTTCATACATCTCTTCAAGTGTTGACGGAACATGTTCCCGTAGTATCCACCAATAATCTTACTCCTTGTGTTTTTTGGATGTGTAGCAAATGTTCATATTCATAAGATTCATCGTAGCAAATTGGATCCATGTGCCCTTCATTGTGTCTTTGTTGGTTTTGCCTCCCAACAGAAAGGGTATAAGTGCTACCATCTTGAAACTTAACAAATGTATGTGATAATGGATGTTACTTTTTTTGAATCTGAGTATTTTTATTCTCTGATCCCATCACCTTCAAATCATCACGGTGAGAACGCCAGTGGTGATTAAGGTGACTTTGGGTGGTTATAGGTACCAGAAAATGTGATATGTACTTTAGGGGGAGCATGTGTTGAAGAAAATAATAAAAATGGGGCAATAGTGTCTCGGCAAGAAAATGCCGAGAATGATATTAGCCTTCAGCTGCTCCCTGCCGAGACTGATGCAAACCGTCGACAAGTTTTTACGTAGGAAACTATAACAGTATAGCAGCAGGCTGTTGCCAAATCAAGTACACCAGGGGATGAATTGACTCTTGCCGAGCCCACATCACCCTCTCTCTCTAGCTAGATAGTGCCATCCAATGTGTCTTTTCTGAATATCCCTAAGGTCAGTACTATAGATGCTCATGTAACTAATCCAAATGATGTTGTAAGTACATATAAGTTGTTGCCAAGGTAAAATTTTGGTGTTTCTCCTGACAGGTTTTCTCCCGAAGGAAAAGTAAAGTATCCAATAGCAAATTATGTGTCATGCAAGAACCTTGCACCTAAACGCCGAGCATGGAAATAATGTGGAAATGATCCAAGTACCAACCCCAGTTGATGAGGCCTTGAGGGATCCTAAATGGGTGGCTACAATGGATGAAGAGATGAAGGCAAAACATAAGAATGATATATGGAAAGTAATGGAACTACCGAAAGGAAAAAAAACCAAATGGATCTAGATGGGTCTTTACAATTAAATACAATGATGATGGATCGATAGACAGGTATAAAGCAAGGTTAGTAGCAAAAAGATATACTCAAACATATGGTGTTGATTACCAGGAAACTTTTTCTCCGGTATTCAAGATAAATACGGTACGTGTTCTTATCTCATTAGCTGCAAATTTGGATTGGCCATTGAAACAATTTGATGTAAAGAATGATTTTCTTCATGGGCATTTGGAAGAAGGTATATATGGATTTTCCTCTAGGGTATAATGTCGGAGGGAGAACTGGAGTGTGTCGATTATGAAAGTCACTTTATAGACTTAACCAATCACCTCGTGCATGGTTTGGTATATTTACTCAGGTCATGAGAAGGAATGGATATTACCAGAGTCACTCGCTTGGATGTAAACCTGTGGACACTCCTATTGTAGAGAAGCATTATTTAGGTATTTATCCAGGTCAGAAACCGATTAACAAAGGCAGGTATCAGAGACTGGTAGGTAGACTAATTTATTTGGCCCACACCCATCTAGGTATTGCATGTGCAGTAAGTGTGGTGAGTCAGTTTATGCACTCAGCAATTGTGGATCATATGGCTGGAGTTATGTGGATTTTGGCGTATTGAAAGTTTGCTCCAGGGAAAGGGTAATCATATGAACGTCATGGTCATATGAGGATCGAGGGATTTACTGATGCTGATTAGGCAAGTAATGTGACTGATAGGCATTCTACGTCTGGGTATTTACATTTGTTGGAGGAAATTTGGTTACTTGGCGAAGTAAGAAACAGAAGGTGGTGTCAAGGTCTTCCACGGAAGCCGAGTACAGAGGCATGGCGTATGGAGTATGTGAGATCCTTTGGTTACGAAAGTTGCTTTGCGGTCTCGAGTTCAAGCAAAAAGAGGC
Source organism: Pyrus communis (assembly GCF_963583255.1). Taxonomy (NCBI): domain Eukaryota; kingdom Viridiplantae; phylum Streptophyta; class Magnoliopsida; order Rosales; family Rosaceae; genus Pyrus; species Pyrus communis. Next base: position 42,705,080 of record NC_084803.1, read on the forward strand.
GATGAAATTGTATGTGACAATAAGTCGGCAAGAGAAATAGCAGAGAATCCAGTACAACATGATAGGACGAAGCATGTTGAGGTTGATCGACACTTTATTAAAGATAAGCTTGAGAAAAAAATTGTGTCAATACCGTTCGTGAACTTGAAAGAGCAACTAGCAAATGTTCTTACTCATGCCATGTGTGGTAGGAGCTTTGATGACTCACTTATCAAGTTAGGCAGATGTGATATCTATGCACCAACTTGAGGGGGAGTATTGGTGTGAGTCAATATTTAGGAGAAAATGAATGTAAATATTGTGTAAATATTATAGTCATATTTTAAGAATTATATATTTACATCCTTTATTGTTTCCTTATGAAACAAGGATTGTATGTACTTATATTCAGAATTATAGAAACCATTAAAACCTGTTTATCATTAAGCCAAACAAGCACCAAAAATTGTTGTTGACATGTTATTCAACACCAACATGGTCTGAATAAATAAATTAATTAATTTTAAAAAAAAAACTCAATCTCCATGCGTAATTTCCGTACAAGAACATGCAACCACCAGTCAAACAACCTATCAAAGTAACGGCCAAACTAGCAATCCGGAACATTAATCTATAAACATATACAAATTTGTGCTACGAGAAGCGTGCAAAGATATGCTCGAAACCATATGGTGTTCATAAACCACATAACTCGTGCAAGTAGACAAGAAAAAGAACAGCGGCTGAAAAAGCAATGGAGATGAACAATCCAAACCAATACATTGAAACTGGATACAAACATGTGGATTTTCTAGCTTTAAGTTTCAATTTATTTTTTATATCTCTGTAATGTACAAGAGACAAGGTATATATGAGAGAGGGAGGAAAGAAGAGGACCGGGAAGTTAGCTGCAGCAAGTAGCTGACTAACAGGAAGAAAGAGAGGGTTGTCTATCACAGCCAACTAGAGCTAACCTACTTCACCCAATCAGTCACCTTCCTTAGATTAAGGAAAGGTTTTATCTACTTTACACTAATCAGCCATTTCCCTTAAATTAAGGAAAAACTGATTTACAACAAGTATGGGCTTAAGGTTACCATAGAGATACACCCATGGTAGCTTACCCTAAACCCATCGGGACACACTTCATTCCTTCAACACTCCCCCTCAAGCTGGATTGAGGAGGTTAATTGAGCCAAGCTTGCCCAAAAAACGAAAAAATGGATGTCAATGCCTTGGTAAAGAGATATGCTAGTTGATCATGGCTTCGTGTGCAGATGGTCCGTATGACTTGATTTTGAACTTGAGCTCTAATGAAATGGCAGTCTACTTTGATACGTTTGGTTCTTTCATGAAACACAGGGTTGACAGCGATGTGCATGGCTGCTTGATTATCGCATATAAGGGACATAAAGGACGGAGTAGGAAACCCTAAATTTGAAAGAAGCCCTTTAAGCCAAATAAGTTCACAAGAAGTGGCTATCATGGCTTGATATTTAACCTCTGCGCTGGAACAAGCAATTACTTATTGCTTCTTGCTCTTCCAAGTAACAAGATTGCCCCCCACAAACGTACAATAGCCTGTGGTAGATTTTCTATCAAGAGCATTCCCAACCCAATCTACATCCGTGAAACCACTAATTGCAATGGACTTATTCTTATGCATGATGATTCCTTGCCCTATTGAACCCTTGAGGTAGCACAAAATTCTCTTAACAATGTGAAGATGATCAACAATAGGAGATTGCATGAATTGGCTTGCCAAGCTCATAGCATATGTGATATATGGACATGTGATGGTGAGATATATAAGCTTCCCTATTAACTGTTGGTAATAACTCACATTTATGGTCCTGAATGTCATACACCTGCAATTTGAATAGAAACTCTGAATTCTCTCTTTTTTAGTACAAATGTTTAACCTCCTCTCACAAATTGTTTCTGAGGAAGAGGAAGGGCTCTCCAGCCAATATCACGGCGGTAGAACCCTCCCGGCCAATTAATTTCTTCAACCCCTTGATATGCCCGATCGCATGCCTCTTTGAGATCTATTCCCTTGGCGGTCACCCCAAGAACACGTCCCCCAGCAGCAATGAAATTGCCATCTAAATCCAGTGCAGTTCCAGCATGAAATACCTTAACAGATGGGGCAACAGCTTCTGCTTCATCAAGGTTACGGATCACACTTCCCTTCTCATATGAACTTGGGTACCCCTTACTTGCCATTACCACCACCATGGCTGACCCAGTCGACCAGTTCAACGACACCTCACTTAACTGTCCTCTACAAGCTGCAAGTAGAACTTGTGCCAGATCAGACTCCAAGCGAACCATTAAAACCTGTTTATCATTAAGCCAAAAAACACCGAAAATTGTTGTTAACATGTTATTCAACAGCAACACGATCTGAATAAGATGGAAAAAAATAAGCAATTTCCATGCCTAAGTTCCAAACTTCCATACTACCATTCCTACACCAACCTAATAGGTAGACTAAGATAAATTCAAATTTTCATCAACTCATACCGCAACCCATTCCTTCGATTAAAAGAAAAGGATTTGGAAAGAATGAGAGACAGACATAAAGCCACCTTGCAACTACTGAACCTAAACTATTGGCTGTAAAATTAGCAAAAAATTGTTGATAAAGACTTCCCAAATGGTAAAACCAACATGAGATGCATTAAACGACTGTGTGAGATTTCTAGTAACTCCTAATCCTCCGCATTTAAAATGAACAAATGAATCATTTATATAGGTATCTACTAGTGATCTGTTTACTGACCTGACACTCTGGATCGCCAAAACGTACATTGTACTCTATCAGTTTAGGTAAGCCAGACTTTTTTTCTATCATGAGTCCAGCATATAAAACCCCAACAAACTTGCAGCCCTCGGCTGACATGCCTTTCACTGTGGGGTAAATGATGGATTTCATGACTAAATCTTCAAGTTCTTTAGTTAGGATGGGGGCTGGTGAGTATGCACCCATTCCACCAGTATTAGGCCCCGTATCGCCATCCCCAACACGTTTATGGTCCTGAGCAGATTCCAGAGGAATAGCATTCTCTCCATCCACCAGTGCAAAGAAAGACGCTTCTTCTCCTTCCAGATATTCCTCAACAATGACACGACAACCTGCAGACCCAAAAGAACCTTTTACTAGCATTGAGTCAACAGCATCAAAAGCCTCGGTCACAGTCATAGCGACAATAACTCCTTTCCCAGCAGCCAATCCATCAGCTTTAACGACAATAGGCACCCCTTGCTCTTGTATATATTGTTTTGCAGCAGGTGGGTCTGTAAACGTTTGATACTGCACCAATTAATCAATTCATTAGTTAGCTCTTGTTTTTTTATGAAAATAACGACACAAGAACTGAAAAGGCAATGCCAATCGTTTTTCATTATCATTTTCGAGTTCTAACGATCATAAGCAAGCAATGTTTGAAGTTAACAACACCCTTTTATAACATAATATCAAACGTAATACAAACCTTAGCAGTAGGTATTCCATACTTGTCGCACAAACTTTTCATAAAGTTCTTGGACCCTTCCAAAGCAGCAGCCTCGGATGAAGGGCCGAAAGCATGGATTCCAACCTCAAGCAGATCATTTACGAGACCAGCAACAAGAGGGGCCTCCGGTCCAACAACGACAAGCCCCACACCCCATTTGCGGCAGAATGAAATGACTGCTGAGCTATCAGAAATGTCGAGGTCTGAAATACAAGTGGCATCCCCAGAGGTGGAAATTCCGGGATTGCCAGGGGCACAAAAGACAGTACCACAAGAAGGGGATCGCTTCAATGCGTAGCAAAGAGCGTGTTCCCTTCCCCCTCCCCCAATCACCAAAACCACCACCCGCTCTACTGTAGCATCAACAAGCAACACTAAATCATTATACACATACATTCCTACCTACATAGTTATCTACACCAAATATATATATATATATATATATATATATATATACACAAACATAATTAAACTTTCATGCATTGCATACGCATATATATATGGCGTGGGTCCGTGGCACCACTTTTTTACACAAACTTTTCATACAAGTTTTTTTCTTGTCTACTTTGTAATATATTTCAACGATTCAAACCGTCAATCTTTTAGAACAAGATTCATCGATCATTCATAGATCCGTCCCCTATATAGATATTGCCATATTCCACTAAAGTAATGATAGTTGCAATTTTAAATATTTTTTCAATAAAAAATGAAACTGAGAAATACATATGAATTAATTTCTAAAAAAATAATAAAAAACAAAACACCAAAAATCAGATATGATTAACCAGAAAGCATGAAAATTTGAAAGAAATAAAAAAAATCAAACGAAGTAAAATATGAGAGGGTGTTTTTATTTTTTGCCGGAAGTACCAGGAGCAACAGTGGCAGACTGGGCGCGAAGGGAAAGGGACGGCGGTGATTTGTGAACACGAAAAGTGAGAAGGGTGGATGGGGAGCCGTTGTGATGGCGGCGAGAGCGGATGGACCCCACAGAGGCGAGGAAGGGCTTCGGAGAGCAGCGGAGGAAGTGGGTGTCGTTGTTGAGCTTGAGAGAAACAGCTCCGGCGAGGTCCAACGTCGTACAACCCATTATTTCCTAGGAATCAGAGAATGTATGTGTCCTGTCTGTTTTCTCCCCTTTTGTGTTCCGCAAATCAGAGAATCTATCCTGCGCGCAAATTTAAATTGGAAGGAAGAATAAAGATGACGATGGGTTTGGGGGGTTTTGGGTGTTTGCGTCATTTTCCAAGGACTGAGGGTTTAAGACGCTCGAACTAATTAAAGAAACAAGAAATTTAAAAAGTAAATTAAATGAGATTTTTTTTTAATACATCGATATGTTTACATTAAAGGAAGAGAGAGTTCGGCAAAGTCACACAATGGACAGCTTAATTTGGTATCAAATTCGCCATTCACGATATTCGAAGCTAAGACCACCAGACCGTAGTACTGAGTGATCCGTTAATTTTATGACTAGGGCAGAAAAAATTAAAATCATCAATTTGGATTGCAAAGGATTAAGAGTAGTGTTAAAATTTGCTACCCAAACAAAATAAGTTCAACCCTAAATATATGGGGTTGTCTCTACCGCACCAAAAATGTAGTTAAGGCGATTTCCTCATTTCTTTCGCCCGATTCAGATATACGTAACTTTCATCTGCAACCTAAGGGCTCCAGTCTTTTGTGTGATTTTTTGGTATTTTGTATAAAGATGTTGTATATGCGTGTATCTCTCTCATCACCTTACAAGTCAAAAGAGAATTATACACATACATGATTTGTACAAGTAAAGAAAATCATCGCGTTCCTTTGCAATTGCCATGCTTCCTTCCCCCATTACTAACTCTCCTAAATGCTCCTCAAAATCCAAACAGCCTTCTCATGGAAGCAGATAAAGAAGCCAAAAGCACATCGACGTTCTCTCTCGAGCTGCTTTTAGCACTTCAAAAAAGTATCGTTCGCTCTTCTCCAGACGAGAGGAGGGCGCAATGTTGTGTAGATAGCTGAGTTTCCGGTATCAAAGCTCATTGCGAAGAGTACAGGATCAAATTCGAACAGTCCGAGGCTGTACTCATTGTGAAGAGTACATGCTCCGTTCTGTCCATCTCGTAAGCACTTCATTCGTATTAAAATCAAGAACGAAGATCAAGTGTGGAAACTAATTATCGTTTTGGTTTGAGGAAGCACAAGATTCACATTGTTCAGATTGAAAGCACAAAGACAGTCAAAAAATTAAACAAATTATAGTAGACAAAAAGGGCGTTCAACCATACACCAAGGGAAGGAAGAAAGAAAAAAGAAACTCTTGGCGTATACATATTACCGGTCTTCATCTCATATTCCTCGCAGTGGGAGTCGCAGTAACATAGATATTATCTATATTTGGTCTTCAAATAAGCATACAAAACTACCTCTATCCGCATGCAAACTTAAATCTTCGGATTTTCCTAACTTGTTTCGCAAACAGTTGCAACACTCGTACTACTCGCAATCACAGGACACACGATGACAAGTGAAAAGGTAAGAGAGATTTTACATATGTTGATACAGGAACATACTGGAGTTGTGATGGTATGCAGAAGCAACAGACGCTCGTGGAAGTTGCTAGGTGTGCAAAGCCATGAATAAGTTCTGCTTACGGGCATGCTCTGGAATAAGTCGGTTGACTATGTCTGTTGGAATTCCTTGAAGCTCTATCAAAGAGAATATAATGAAGCATAAAAGGAGCATTAGAAACATGGAAACCAAATGTAAAAAATTCCGGTGAATGCAAAACTGCACATTTGTAGAATAAGAATAAAAAAGGACATAATCGAGCCTTTTTATTCACATTAGATTAAAGAACTTGCAATTATCATAATCACCATGAAGCCAATGGCACAATCTCCACAAAAATTTCTAGAAAAGTGAAATGGTACTATGTTTTTAAGGAAAACTAATGAAAAGGGCTTGAAAACTTTGAGTTTTAACAATAAGGACAAAATAAAGGGTAAATTGAACAGTACCAAAATTGACTTTTTAGTGTAAAAATGTGGTTTTTCGTTAAAGTGAACAGTACCGCAGGCATTTTGTTAAAACTCCCATGTTTTTATGTAAAGGATTCAAATCAAACTCACCCTGGGGGTTAAAGTTGAATAGAGGAGGAAGAGGGCGACCATTAGGAAGACGAGTATTTGGGTCTCTCAATTCATCAAAGAAAGGGTGAATGCAAGCTTCCAACTGCAAAACCAAAGCAATAAAGTAATTAGCGCTGAATTGTTTTCTTTCTTTTTTACTGAAGGAAACTAAAATTGAAAGTCATACTTACAGCAGTACATCGCAGGTTCGGGGAATACTGGAAAAACCTACAAACAAGATCTACTGCCTCTGGGGGTAAGCGTTTTTGGAATACCTGCAACATGACAAGAATATCATGGTTAATCTCCATGATAAATAAATTCCTATTTAGAGCAACAGCTTATCACAACCAAAATGAACAACAGCAATAATGATGAAAGCTACATATGAGATGGATATAAATACCACATCAACAGGAACAGGCATACTGCGTTCTGCATGGGATAATATAATTTGGCGGAATATGTGTTAAGGCAGTCAAAGATTCATGATTAAGCAGTTACTTTTCTCGAGTTTATTTGACCATCTGAATGACACTCAAGAAAGTTATAAATGTCAACTTCTGGATAAAAAACGTAGGGTTCCCAAGCTATAAATAAATTATTAATGCAAGCCTTGGCCCCATACAGAATTTTCAACCTTCAACACCTATATGTCATGACCTCATGATTTCTTAATTAAAAATCTATGAATAATAGTCTCCATCTCCATGCAAATTGCCAACCCCACTTTGCCAGCTCCACATATACATTATTTTTGCACGCCCACTCATCTTAAATATATTAGAAACTAAACGATACAAAGGTTCATATCAGTTCACACCATCATGCCCCTAATCACCACCCAATTATACCTTAAAAAGTCTCATCCAAACACATCACAAATAGACAGTGCATTAATCTCTGAAGCAGATTCCACTGGACAAGGCACTAGTCACATACCAAGAGTTCATACATCCAACCTGAACCAACTTTATAATTTCTATTGATGTACTTTCATCGGATTTTATATGCCTTGTTAGATACATGAGAAATGCAACATACAGTGACAAGTCATCCCTAACTTGACCAAAGAAGCCAGGAAAACTCAAACTCATCAAAGCCCAGCTTACAATACTTGAAGTTACTCAATTTTCAGTCACCAATCAGTTCCACATAGACTATATCCTTAGAGCATCTCCAATGGGTTCCCTAAATGAGCTCCTCACTAAAAATTAGGGAGACTTTGGAAAAAATTCATCTCCAAGACACTCCCTACCCTGCTCCCAGCATAGCAAATCCTCTAAGAACTCCTAAATTTGGGGAGGGAGAAAGGATCTCCTAGCATTGATTACTTTTCAAATATAAACTCTGTTTGTATTGGTTCATAGTTACTATGACTTCCCAAATTAGACAATATGTTTGGAGTAGAAATTTTCTAGGTAGCTCCTAAGATAACTTTCTAGTCTTTTCAGTTAAATTTGACTTGAAAATATAGAGCATGATTGGAGATGCTCTTACATGATAGGATTAGGACATCACCTTAAAATATTTTCTTTTTCTTTCTTGGCATGTTTACATGGTGCAAATCATCCCTAGCTCAACCAAAGAAGCCAACGAAACTCGAAGTGAAAAACGTCATGCTTTACTAGTTAGAGCCTACAAATCTTCATTCATCAATCAGCTCTCTCAGGCTATATCCCATTACGGCAGGTCATCAATTTAATGACATTTTTTTTCCTGTCCTTTAACATGTTCTTGGAAAACACTATACTTAAGTGCAAAAAATTCTATTTACTTTAGCAATCAGTGTAATCACTTATCAAAACCATTGTGAAGATTCTTCATAACTAAACAGCAACATTTCTCTTTTCAATCTACTGAGTACAGTCCTAATTTAACAAAACTTGGGAGTGGCCTGCTAAGGACACCAACCAAATAAAAAAATTTACCCTAGTCTCACTACAAAGGATTAATCAAACTACTACTAGGATTTCACTCATAAAGACTACTGTCTGAATTAGCAACAGCAGGAGCATTTTTCATGCTAGGTTTGACGGTGACAATGTACACATATCAGTGCAATAATACAATTTAAGGTCTAGCAATACATCATGGCTTGATCTATAAAATAAAATTTAAAGTCACAAGCATAAATGTAAGAATAATATAAGAGTACGCGCAAAGACACACCTTGTGCCACGGATGAGGCTTTATCTGTGGGAATTTAAATTCAGTATAGTTTGGATTCATGCACTTTATCTCCTCTCTGGTTGGAGTCCCCAAAACCTGCACAAAAATGTATAATTAACCGTATGTCTATTCATTCCTCTTTTCATAATTGTGGAAATTTGAAAACATGAAAACAACAGCTTCTTAAAGACTAGAGAACTGTAGACTTTTAAATCATAGAAGATTTCACCACCAAAAAAAAATGATGAAATTCTAAGGAGTAACAGTTTATAATAGTTGATTGAACCTAGGATGACCAAAATCAACCCAAAAAGAGTCAAAGCGAACTCATATACTCAACCCTGATGGTTTTGTTTTACAGTTTTAATTCGATATTTAAAGTTCGCTAAATAAATACAAAATGGCAATCTACACAGAACTAGATTGACATCCTCACCTTAATTATCTCAACTAGTTGGTCCACTCCACTTTCGCCAGGAAACAAGGGCTGCAAGAGAATTTGGCTACACAATATTAAGTATTTTTAAGGACAAGAGTAACAAAAACAGCAAGTATTCACATATTTGAGTACCAAATCACCTGGCCAAGAAGTAATTCAGCCATCACACAACCTGTAGACCATATATCAATAGCTGTTGTGTACTCAGTGGCACCAAATATCAATTCTGGAGCACGATAATATCTTGAGCAGATGTAAGAAACATTTGGTTCTCCTTTCACCTGATAAACACAAATGGAACAGCCATGTAAGCAAATGAAATTAGATAACAAGACCATAAGACACCTTCATCAGTAAAAAGGATGGAGTGCAAAACTCACCAACACTTTTGCACTCCCAAAATCACAAAGTTTCAGCTGATGCGTGTGTGGATTCACCTGAATGACATGAAGCATTAGAACATGACCAACAAAAGGTGAATGGCAGAGTATATAGATGTAGAAAAATTATTCAAAGAGGAGGCCGGCATTTTAAGAAAAGCGTAGACATCCTTGTAGAGGCCATCCTGCAATGTAGTCCAATGAATCGAATCCTCTACTTTCTCAGACCCTTCCGAGGATACTCCTTGAACATTAGACAAATTGAATACAATTTAGGCATTGTGATCAGATACATTCTTAGAGTGGGACCTAAAAAGTGGATGGCTCAAATTATTGAAAGACAATGCGGAACGTGCCCAACAAGAATGTTCAAACTTCCGCAAAATGTGCTCCAAGTTATTCAATACTATCTATCTTGTTTCTTTATTAATTTCTTTGTTATGGTATTTGACCAACTTTCTTTTAAGCTTGCTAGGCTGACAATGATAATACAGCCTTACAAACTGATAAGGAAGGGTAGTAACTTCCTATTTACGCCCTTTAAGAAATAAAAATCAAGTCCTTTCCATAGACACCAAAATGCTCAATATAATATAGGCTCTAAGAGAACTAATATCTAATCCTCAAAGGAAGAAGAGAAACTGCAATCACTAAAATCACCCCAAATCCATGAATTATAAAAGTTACGCATCAAACTACTTTCTTATTGAAATTGAAGGATATCATATGAGATAGCTTGATGAGAATGTTATTATGAGAATGTTATCCATAACACTGCGGGGAATTTTTGAAATTGGAGGACTCAAGGTACATAAAATAGAGGCGCAGAAGCAGCATGGTGTGGAAACTTAGACACACACAAAACACAAATAGAGATATATATGGAAGGTTCAAAGTCTACCAGCTACTAAGTATTGATCCAGTAATCATTAGAGCAGCATGTTGTCACAAGAACTACATTGTGCATGTGCAGCATTACCCTAACTCCCTAAGCACTGCTTGATTTAAATAAAGTCTAACTTAATTACAATATTTATGGGAAAACACGGAAAGCTTATGGTAGTTCAAAAAGCAACAAAACGCCTCATATTATGCCTTCGACTCTGAAAACACTATTACCATCTAAATAACAAAGGTATTGCACCAATTTGACACATACATGAGAGTTGACTAGTAAAAGCAATCAATGGCTCTGCTTAGTAGACCAGGTTATTGGTCAGACAGATAACTTGCAATGGTGTCAATCACATATTTTGTCATACAGGAGCTCCCAGTTCCTTAGGAAGAAAAAAAAAAATCTTACAAGTAAGTTCTGAGGCTTGATATCACGGTGACAGATTCCAATACAATTATGTATATAAGCAAGTGCCCTGCATATCTGCACCACAACAAAGTTGAAAAAGAGAAGCCTTAGATTGTGTTCATTACAATTAAACCAAAAGACGGAGAAAGTACAAATGAAGCCAAATTCATACCTGATAGGTATAAAGTTTAACATATGTTATGGGCATTCGCTGGCTGATCCTACTATAGTTCCTCGCAATGCGGTTCACCGTTTCAGGAACAAATTCAAGTACAAGGTTCAAGTAAACCTCTTCTTTGTCTGTGGTTGAGAAGAAGCAATGCTTTAGGGCAACAATGTTTGGATGATCCAACATCTGCATAATCTGTAACTCCCTGTTCTTGTAGCGCTTGTCTTGGAGCACCTTCTTGATAGCAACAATCTCTCCAGTTTCTCTACATTTCGCCTGCGCAAAGAAGTTAAAGTTTTATCAACAATGTAATTCATATGAAAATCAGGTAGATTCTATTGAGCAAAGTATATAGTTCTACCTACCTGGAAAACAACCCCAAAAGAACCAGTTCCAACCACATGTTCTGAAATATAGCTTACTGTCTGTAGAAACCAGACAAAGAAACAAAATGTAAGTCACCGAGTTATAGGAAATCACTGCTTCTGATTTGCAATACCATTACTAGATTAAATTTGAAGAAAAATAGAATCTTGTCCAACCTGCCTAGATTGACCACTTCGACCACCAACAGTCGTTCGTATTACACGTCCTGTTTCAGCACCCACTCCATCAATTACATCCGGTTCGCTATCCTACAACAGAAGAAATAGTAAGGACTGTCAAAAAACACCAAATTCTAGTCAAAACAAGTCGCATTCAACTAGAGCAGGGCCTTAATCTAGACCAAAATGCTTGAGAACCATTTTGCTCATCAGTTGCTTGTGGCAATGTAAAGGGCCACGATTTCGTTATGTGATAGTCGCAACAAATGACAGTTAAAGCAAAAATTTCACATTATATTCAAACAGTTTAGAACGAACACGGCTTACTCTATCGTCATCACGATCCGGCTTGTCCCGCAAGCTCATCTCGAGCATCTCCCTCCCCAGCCAATCAACCGAACTAGACGAACTCTTGAAGCCATTCACAGACCTTGAACTGCCAACTCCACCATTCCCTAGGCTAGCAGATGCCATACCGACGTCTGATCACTTCACTACTGCAGCACAGCAAATGATGCTACTCCTTCCCCTCCTCGCACCCTGCTCCTGCGTCCACTCCCATCCAAGCACCTATCTTTCTATTAAACAACATAAAAATAATAAAAAATTCAAATTTCTTTCCACAAAAGCATTAATTAAAATTAAAATCCATAAAACATAGAAATTGAGCTGAAATTGCTGAAACAAAATTCAAATGAAAAATTAAAAAAATTGCAGAGTCAATCAATTACTTAATTTAGCTCAGATCCACACCAAACTCACTCCAATTTTTTAAATTAAGCACCAAATACAAATAAAAATTTAAAAACCACCGCCGATCCTCCGAAATCAATCGGACTCCAACAAAACAATTAATTCTCGGCATTTTCAAACGCAATACATCCAAAATCCAGAAAAACGGATCGGTTCGGACGACTGACCTGCAAGCGTTTCGGGGAGGCCTGGAAGCAGAGCTCGCGCATTTTAAACTCCGCTCCGCTCCTGGAATTTTTGAGATTTGAGCAGAAAATTTGGGAAGGAGAAGAATTCGATCGGAGAGAGTGATCGGATTACTGTTATTACTGCCAGAAAATTCAATCTACTTTTTGATGAGGCTTTATTCTCTTTTTTTTTTTTAAATTACTTTTGCAGTGAGTTTGTTTGAGTAGTGAGTGAGTCAGGAGTACGAACAAGTAGTTGACGACAGCTTTGGGCTCTTGTTTAAAGACAAAGAAAGAATAATAAGAGTTTAAGGACAAGTGGAGGTTGATTTTTGCTTTCCATTGCTCTTCTTTATCTAAAAACATGAGGAGGGGAATATAATATGATTCTAATACTTTTAATTTTGCTTGCCTTCTGTCGATTATTATTACGGTCTATTAATATTTAATTTCATTTGTAAATTACAAGTATTGAGTCTTAAACTTTTGTAAGAAGGTGGTAGTAGGGAATTTTTCGCAATAGACGTAAGTATGACAGAGCAATGCTGCGAAGAGATAGAAAGCTTACGTGTCGTAAAATTTTTTTCCTAAGAAGAAGCAATGACTATATCTTGGGAAGAAGCATCGGTTGACTTTGTGCCAACAACTCTGTTTGAATCTTTTGTGTTATATGTTTTCTGTTTAATGTATTCTACAATGAAAATGTGTCTTCATAAATTTGAAAATTCTTGTTTGCAAGAGCGCACTATTAGCCCGAAGCAATTGAGCTTGGTATCGATTTTTTATTTTTTAAAGTTCTCTTGAGTTAGGCTCGTTTGAGTTCGAAAAAAAATTGAATAATTCAAATTTGAGCAAAGTGATATTCAGTTTTACTCGACTTATTAACAACCCAAGTCTTATATTACAAATTTAATTTGTCTAATATATTTTTAAATGGAAAAAAGAAAAACTGCTTTTGCCCTTCATATTTGTAATTTTTTTTTCTTTACGTTGTAGCTGGCATGTTAAGAGGAAATGGTCTTTAGAAAAAATCTTATTGGAGTAAAATCACATGAAATAAATACCGGTGAAGAAAAAAGAGGCCATACATGTTGATAAAAACATCATTACTCAATAGTTACATAATTATCGTAGATACAATTCTTCAATCATAAAGGTCCTACGCTTAAATCAAATGTTTGAAAAAATCTCGAATTCAAATATTCCGGCAACTTAAAATTACTTCAAGACTAACTGAATGAACCAAAAATGACTTTTCAAGGACAAAATCTCAAACAATTAGGATAAGTCCCAAGAAGAGGCCCACAAGGCAAACTACTTGAAAAAGCATGCCCTAAAAGTCAATCATCTAAAGTACTTTTATGGACAGCATGCAAACGTAACTCTCCGCGTCCCCTTATTTTCATCCAAGGCAAACGAACGTAGAAGAAGACAGACATGTACTTTGGACTTCACACTCCGCGTCTTATCATGTTGAAATTATAATTTTTCGATTATTTCGATCCCGTTTGATAACTATTTCATTTCCAGCAGGCATTCCAATATCAAAATCGATCCAAAAAATAGTTTCCGAAAGAGTCATTTTAAGCAGCCTTAAATTTTCATTTCAAATTCCAATGGCATCAAGAAGTTCGGAGTTGAGACACAGAAATTAGTGAGTTGGCTACAATCGCACCACTAGCAGCAACCGCAGGGACTCCGATGCCGGGAAATATAGAATCTCCACAACAATATATAGCTGAGGGATGGAAGTTGAAGGCCCCGGGAAAGAGTCTTTACCGGCGGGCTTGTATTGCTGGTCAATCCGTTCCTCGGTTCCTTCGAAGAAACCTCTGGTGTCAATGGAGATCAGACTAACTTCACTTCGCATTTCTCTCGATCGGCTAAAGCCAGCACCATGCCGCACGCTCCACGGTTCTCCACATAACATAAATTACAAGTGATTAATCATAAGCAACGCAGTAAATTAATACATGTTTGGAAGGAACCGTGGAACATGTCCTAGTGTTTGTTTATTTTCTTGTAATTCAGATCATGATATGGTACTCAGAAACATGATGGCATGTTACTTATGCTACGTTTCACTAGTCTCGGCAGATCAATAAAGTTTTGAGAAACCATAACGGAAACGAATTTGATCTGTTAATTTATACACTATCAACATGCTTGTTGGGTTTGTTAATTTCTGCAGCTTCATACCCTCTCATGTTTGGTCGCAAGATTGAATGAATCAACGATCAATCAAGGAACATAGACAAGCAAGGAGTGTAAGTGAAGAAAATGAGAGTGTGAAAATCATTTTCCTTCGAGCTTACGCGTTCTTGGGAGAATGCAAATAGTATGAACCTTAATACTTCCAGCTGTGATTTAAATAAACCTGATACCGTAAGCATCTTTTAGCAATAAAGCCAGTAATTATTTCAAGCGAAGAAGCTGAAGGAATTGAAGCTACCAAACAATCACAACTCCATGCAGTCCTTAATTTGACACGGCACAAGAGGAGTGTTGATAGTGCAGACAGTTTAGTCCCAGCTTTTTCTGTATGTGCGGCTGAGGCCTGTGCTTCACTGACTGCGGTCCACCTCCTCCTCCTCCTACCATGGTGGCTGCGCTTGGTGCAGATGTTTTATTCTGTTGTGCCGCGGTAATTGGCAGCTGCTGCTGGTGAGACAAGACACTTCAATTGTCAACAGTTGTGGTAATAATATCATGGATGATTGTCCTTGATCTGCTCATCCTTTCTCTGAGCATGCTCTTCCGAGCGAAGTATTTCTGTGCGTGGCTTGCAACTTGGGCTGGAGCGAGTCTTGGAAATCACAGAGTTTCTTGATATGCTTTCCCATCCCCCTCTCCAAACTTTTTAAGTGAAGAACATGGTACAAAATTTTATTTGAAAATAGAACTGAAGAGACACTAAAAAAAAACCAAACCGACGACAATTAAGACTTTCTCCGAAATGATTAATTTGTGAATGTCAAAGTGCACGATCTTCAAAAAAAAAAAAAAAAAAAAAAAAACTATGTTGCATGCAGAAAGATTCATATTGCCACATTGTCACGTATTTTCTAAATCCGACTTGACTAATTCTGCATTTTTATCATTTTTCACTCGTGAAAGGAAAACTTACCTACATCCGGAATGTCGGTTTTGTTGAGGAAGCAATAAATAATAAAAATCTTACTAGGGTAGGAATAGTTTTCACTTTTTTTTGTCGAACTCGACATGTTTAGGCTAGGGTTTCTTGGTGACGCTAGAGAACGTGAAAAATGATGAGGAGTCACTTTTATTCCCTTTAAGGCTGCGACGTAGGGTTTGTTAACTTCTGCAGCTTCACAGTCCCAATTGGCTTTGATCGTTATAGAGACGTATTATTAACAAATCCGTGTATGTATTTAGTCGTACGAGATGTACGTGGTTCAGTTTGTATACTTCTCTAAGCCTGAATGATATGAGTGTTTGAAAGTGAAGTCCTCGCCAAAAATGCTTATGATAAATGACTTCAATGTTTAATAGAAGCGTTTTACCGTATCTACAAGGCTTCTGAACATAAGTGCTTTTTGAAAAAGCAAACCTGAACATCAATGTTTCTACTTTCTAGTGTTTTTACTGTTTCGTATATATAGCTCCGCAAACTTGAAATCCCTATAGCTACAACATGCATACATAGGATTTGAAATATACAATTCCAATCATCAACGTTGCATTCCAACTCTGTGCCATCACGCATGCCCTAAAGCTCCCTCGGCCCGGTGGTTGGTCTTCACCGGGCACTTGCCTTGGCAAGAATGGACCACTGGAGGCCATTTTTTGAGTTTTTTCCCCCAACGGTACAACGCGAGATGGCAACACAAACTACACTCCAGTAATTAAAGCACAAACTACAGAAACCTGTATTCAATATAACAGCAGATATATATATATATATATATATATATAGAGAGAGAGAGAGAGAGAGAGAGAGAGAGAGAGAGAGAGAGAGAGAGAACACAAACTATGTTCTGGCAATTAAACACTACCACGACCTGTATACAATCTCACTCAGAGCGATGTCTCATCCGTTAAAACAAGGTGACACACCGACAAAACAGACTCAATCAATCAGTCACTCGCCCGGCCATCAACTGCTAAAGGGTATCGGCGAAAACCCCGGGGCCTTTACACAATATACCTGGTTCCAGATGCTAGACTGCTCGCAACAAGGCAATAGCATACAAGAAATAATGAAACCATGAATCTGTATATAGTGCTCCGCTTCTATATTTACAGTTTTACTAATGGATGACAACCATCTATAACATAGATATCCCGATAACCAGTGAAGGGCGACAATGACTGTCTGTAACTCTTCTGAGAGGAACCCATTGGTGGGGCACCGAGATGAAAACTATGTTATATACTCTGATGACTTTTATTATTCTTCCTTTCCCCTCCTATTTCCATATCGTCACCACCAAACTTGGCAGTTTCTTCAAAACACGTTATCTCTATATACCGGTTTCTTTATGGCTTTCCCAAAAGGAACATCTTTGCTGCCGAAGCTTTTTGTTTACACCTGGTAATCTGTCCGGCAAAAACAGACAGCTTCAGGGCGCTGCTATAGCCTCACTATGAAGGTTCTCTTTTTCTCGTTTTTTGCGTAATTTGCTCTCAAGGTTCAAGTAGCCACACATCACACTACAAAGTCACAAACAGAAACCAATTTAAGTCGTTTATAAGAAGACAAATCCCCATTTAAGCCTCTTATCAGAAGCGTCGATTTCCTCTTTTCTCTATTTCTTGCAATATATACTAATCATGCATACATGGATTTCTTAATTACCCATCATACATGTAACACAATATCTATATGTTATTTTCAATGCTGGTAGATCATGCATGGATTCAACAATACTGCAGGAGGGAGATGCGTCCGGAAAGAGAGGACTTCAAAATGAAATGCTAGGCTTTGATGGCAAACTAATGCAGTTGTGCACGCAGTAGTTCTAGAAAATGGTAGCATAGCTAGCAGTTTCCATAGTCAACATAAAAATAGCATCTTCGGCAGTGCTGGCAATAGTGATTGTCACAACATACCAATGCAAGTGAGAGACTCCGGGAATCTCAAATGAAAGCCATAAGAACAAAACAAAAAACTTCATATAGTGCATTAGGGTACCCCAATTCATAATAGATGACAACTGATCTCATTTAATTTTTAACTGTCCTGCTATGATTTACCACTCTTGATGGCTCGTACCATTGGTGTCCAAAAGAGTCATTATAACACACAAGAAATTTAATTTCTCAAAAATAGTTCATTAAACAGTTAATTCCCTACTTGCCAGTCACTAAACAATTAGAAGACTCAGAGCAATACCTAATTAATTTTTTTTTTATCAAAAGCAATACCTAATTAATTAAAAAGAATAAAAAAAGAGCCATCCGTATTGCAAATGAATCACATGTTAGTTTTGATCTGTCTCGTGGTGTTTTACCTTTTACCTTCTACTTTCACTGCTCTACCTTTTAGAGGTCTATAATGCATATATTCCTACCACCTAAGTTAGTTTCTCTCTTATCATTAACAGGTATCACTCTTTTTCAATCGACTTGTATGGCCTTTTAGTTAGTTTCTCTCTTATCATTAACAGGTATCACTCTTTTTCAATCGACTTGTATGGCCTTTTAGTGACTCCTATCAATTATCCATAGCATAGAAAAGAATGAAAGCAGATAATTTAGTTGATGATCAGAATAATTCAGATGATGTGGATATAAAACTGATCCAAAATAAGTGCTTACCAGTTTAAGAAAAAATAAATCCTTAGGAACCAGAACTCGACTTCTGAATCCACACTTGTTTCTGCAGACACATCAAAGTAAAAGTTTAAAAGCCTATTACAGAATGAGCAAAAGACAAGATAGTGAAAACAGGTAAAGCAGCATGCTAAAAACAGACTTCATGCACCTCGTGGGAGCCATAGCCTCTCTTCGAATGTTTTCCTTCACCTGCAACTGGTGAGCCATCAAGTTCCTTAACATGTTTTGCTCCACGGCGACCATGATGTTTATGAGAGCCTGCATTAAGTATTAGTATTTGTTATTACTACATTAAGAAAAATGCACCAAGCTCCTGCCTAGCTAAAGATGCATAAATAGATCGCGCAAATGCGGAGGTGCTTTAATGTGCAAAACATTTGCTAGTCATATAGAAACATCATTTAAAGTCATAAGAACCCAAATTTTGATCCCGGAATAATAATGGCATAAAACTGCCATTGCCTGTGTTTGGTCAAAATTTCAATAGCACCACAAAAATTTAGGCTTGAGAATATCACCTACATACAAAAGCTAATGTAACATACATATCACATGCATTGTACCCTATTACCTAAACCTCCCCCACATTATCCTGTGTTGGAAGTATTACAAGTGGAAATTTGACACAATCCAATCAGTCACTAGTCACTACAACAATTTATGAGTAAGCATGTAAGCTGCACAGCCTGCAATATATTTAGAAAGTGGGGCGCCCTTATGAACCTATATTTAACTAGTTTTTTATAGTCAAAATAGTAGATAATCGATCAAATAAACAGCATTTGAAGTTTCACAAAAAATTGTTCCTCTTCAATTTTACCAACATAGAGATGTTAGAATTTTTGTCCATAATTGTGTTTTTGGAACTTACGCAGATATCTAATAGCTGGGTTTTAAATTCCCACTTGTAGTATTTAATATAAGAACCCTACACAGGAATTTTTTTTATCATGAAAAATTATGCCTGATAAGCTCTTCAACGTTTCAACAATAGTATTTTCTTACCTAAGTCCATATTATTTTCAATTATTCATGGAAAGGAACATAAACATTGATGCACTGTAACCCGAAAACAAAGTTTTCTTTGAATAGGAGTCGCACCTTCTGATGAATCTAAAAGTGAGTGATCCTGTTGAAAAGCAGATGAGAAAGACTCATCACTTGCAGATGATCCATCTAAACGATTAAGAGGCGTCCATACACCACGATCAGGTCTGTCCTTATTTCTTGTCCGTTTCTCCTGCTTCTCACTATAAATATCATGCAAGTCATTCCCAACTATCTTATGATCTGGAGCCCCATTTGTATCCTTTAAAATCAATTGCACATGTTGCGATCGAGGAAATTGTTTGTTCCTATCTGAACTCGAACTCTGGATTTGCTGCCCTGAGTGAATCCCAGAAGACTGACTTTGACGTGCCTCCTTGTTCAGAAGTATGCCTTTTATAATCCTTCCATTATCATGACGACGCGGGTTCTGATTCAGTGCAATTGAACCACCTATGTTTTTAGAATATGAACTCTGCTGCTGTGACATGTTTGGCGGCACCTGCACAAGGAGTGATAGACATGAACAGAAGTCAAAGAGACCACATCTCTCAGTGTGCATCTTCAACCAGTCTTAATACGCAAACAAAAAGTTGCACTTCGTGATTTATTTGATGACCATTTTTCAGAAGCTAAATGTTTATTTTACATAACATAATGCTTAAAATATGCAAATTAATACATAGTTGCATCTAGATCTTTTCCACAGAAACATGCGCTCAATAAACAATATAATAGTATGTACATGCATGTCTTTACCACTACAGTATATGCACCTATAGCCACTATCACAACTGAATATAGCGTTAAATTATATCATGCTGTACAAAAAGTGCAACAAGTTAACTAGTATGTAAGTTTTAACTGGCATCTTTTGGCATATTGATAGAACCACATAATAAAACATAAATAAGCCCTCCCGGCCCACCATTGAAAATTAATATATGTAGAGAAAAAGATAACCAATAGTAAATGAGATCAGGATCAAGCAGGAAGGAGGAGGTGTACATGAGATATCTCCTTCTCTTTCCCTTTCACAAGCAAGACTTTCTTTTTCCCAGCATCAGCACCAGAAACTCCTGAAATAGTGGTAAGTACTTAAAGATCAAAACTGAAACCAACTCACTGTCAGAAGAAAAAGGCATACAGAATTCAGGAAACAACCGCAAAAGAAGGTTTTGGGGGTGGGGACATCAATAAAAGAAAATACGATACAACAATAACAATCCAGTACCAGAAAATGGAATACGGACAATACTAAAAAAGGGAACGATAGGAGGGAGGAAAAAACCTACAAACTCAAATGTGAAAGGATGCAAGGAAGAAGCTTGCAAATGCAGAACTGTGTCGATATTCTCCAACTAAAACTTAAAACAATATCAAGCTAACATGAAAATTAATTGAAACAATGAAAATTACCAAAAAAAATTCTTAGCTATGAAAGCATTTTCTGCAACCAAATCAAGATTATAACCGAACTAAGACCAAAGTTCAAAACTCAACGAAATTTAAAACCTTAAATTCTGTAAATGACCAAAGGCACAAAGTCCATTCCTAAAACTATAGTTCTGCAACATAATCACAAAATCACAAGAGCCATAAGAATGAAAGGGAAAAGAACTTTGACGTCAAAGTACATTTAAAAGAGCCATCAAAAGTGATAACTCCACTTCGCAGACGAAGAAAACCAGTGAGTCATTACATGTGAGTGAAGGTACTAGGGGCAAACAATGCATAGTCGTCAGCAAATACTCTCAAACAATCAAACGACATACCACTATCTTCCAACAATTCGGTTCCAACTGCAGATGCCAAAGTGGCAGACTTCTTGGAAGGTTGCTGATCCTCGCGCTTGGGTACCAATATATGTGTTGACTTGTTTTTGTCACCGGTGTTCTTTCTAGCATCCCTCACAACATACTGCAAATCAGACAGACCCTATTAACAACCATAAACAAAATATTTGACATGCAATCAATTATAAATTACGAGACAAATACGGAACTAGGAACTGCAAAAATTGAAAAACTAAGAAAACACCATAGGCTGGCCAACTACAAGAAAACAGAATAATGCAAAACCCAATGAATAAGATGAAAATGGTCCAGCTGGAAGAGGATAAGCCATGGATTCTACATTTAGTACGATACCTTTTAATACCAGAAGTAATGCAGAGAACCAACAAAATTATTCAAATTTTGGATATACAACCCATACCCAAAAGTTAAAAAAGCAATTACCCTTACAAGTTTCATCTCTTCTATTTTTTGAACAATTACATATGATAACAATAACATTGATCAAATATAATAACTACAATGTTGCATATATGAGTACTAGCACTATTAAATTCATGGTATTATAGCTTTCAAAGAACATAAATAAAAAAGGGGGTTACCATTGCTGAAAGTATTTGTTCAATTCCTGGGGAACTCCAAAGTTTAAAAGTTGAGACATATCAACCCCTCAATTCGATTATATGGAAAAGTCTGGCCAATGCAAATGTCGAACTCCTAGTGAACCATTGTTAAACATAAATATCTACCAGCCTTCGTCATATTTGAACATGAAGGTAGAGTTTCACACAAGCACTGAGAAGAGAGATGATCTATAATTTGAAACTTATGCCCATGTTAACCAGTATTTCCAAGATGATGTGGGGAATGAAAAGGATTCCAAAGAAGGTGGAGGTCGTGAATCACTGGGTGTTCTAGATCAACAGTTCTCAATTCCGATCAATCACTGGGTGTTCTAGATCAATAGTTCTCAATTCTGATCAATGGGAGGCTAAGAGTGAGATTTACCACTCAAACAGTTATTCAGGAAAAATATAACAGAATATATAGTGATTTCATAAACTGGCATTCCCCTATGTGAACTTCATATGCATAAAAAAATAAGTACCATTGAGGCAGAATTCTTTTTCCTCTCAGAACCTCGTTTGGTCATAGGTAAAGTAGGACTTCGAGCAGATGATACACCAGCTCTTCTGCTTGCTTTACCATTAGACAGTAACCTCTGTCAACAAACAAGAAGTATGCTTAGAAAGTCATCAATCATTATCTAAAATTCAATTTTAACAGCTCCCAACAGCACTAAAATGCAATAATTGAAAATCATATTGAAAATATGAATTTCCACTAATCAATTGTCTCCTAGTTTTCAGTAATATAATCCATAAAATACCCGAGATCCAGCTTTGGAAGCCCTTTTTTGACGAACAAAGTCCATTAATGGTGTAACTATAGGAGCATCCTTTCCAGCACCTTTAAAAAATAAGAAAAGTGAACCATTTAAAAGAATGCACTATGAGAATTTTGAGTTTTCGGAATTTTCTTTGTTGTCTATAATTACAAGCTCCAAGCTTATATTATATTAAGAGATCTGTCTGACTAACCAGATCGTTCTGCTTCTCTTCTCTCCAATTGTAACTCTGCACTTGGAAGATTCTCAGCAGGCTTTGCAATAAATTCAAGAAACTCCAGATACTCGGGATCTAGATGTTCATCAAGTAAATACTTGTACTTACTAACAGGAAAATGATTGTATATATAAGTCCACATGCAACAAAACAAGCTGTCGAATTTTTATTTAAATGAATGTTAAATGTTAAATTATTACCTCTGAATATGGTTCCTTCACGACCATCCTTCTTAGACCAATGTTCTGGAACACGTTGTGATGGAGCATACTCAACAATAACTTTAAATTGACCACCTGAAAATGGAAAATAAATACGTTTAAATTCCATGTCTCATATAAAAATTGTGAAAGGTTCCCGAGACAAATAGAATATAAACAAAGACAAAAACATGAGAATGGCATGTTAAGTCTTCTAAAAAAATAAAAAATTCAGCGTTTATATTTCTTGAGCTGCAAGTAAAGCACAAGAAAAAACTTCCTTACCACCCTGAGTTTGGAGTGCGTCTTAGCAACAGAAAGAATAAATGTAATTTAAAAAACAAACATGCGTATAAGCTGAATAAAGATAAATTTCAACAAGACTTCCAGCAAGAGAATTGATGTGTATGATAAATCTGCAAATGCATGCTCAAACAGTACCCTTCTCATTAACAAACAGATGACCGTCAAAGAATTCAGCAAACTCGAATACATCCTCTGGCCTCTTCAAATCAATGTAGGCTCTAGAATATGACTGATTCTTTTGGCTGAAAAATTAATTCAAGAAAAGAAAATTAGCTAATCTTCTATGCAGCCGAACATTCAAAGTTTCAAACACTTGATGCTCAAATGTGGCTAGTCATTATCCTATTACAATTACAATTTAAACCATGAAAGGAAGTTTCAACATTAGAACAAGGAGCCCAGAATTATCAAATAAAAGCAGGAAACAAAGCCACAGAAACAAGCAACAGCCGGAATAAAGGATTCTTGATATACCACCAATACTGGAAACATTTCCTTAGACTAAAATATAAATGCAAGAACCTGGAGATGACACAGTAGCTATGAAAAACTATGCAATCCGAACCATGCAAACTGAAATGTGAAAAATCTTAAACAGATAATGGCAACAATAAAATTTCTGACTTTGCAATATATTACATTCATCAATGACCTTCAAGAGCACAAAATAGAAGATCAAAAGACATATTTCAATTGCAAATCCATGTTAATGACGATCACAGGAGCGATCAGAAGAACCCACCCAACATTCCCATCCGATACAAAGTCCACATTCCAAGTAGCATGAACCTATGGTACTCAATTTCTACGGAATAATTATGCTAACCCATCAACAAAATGACGAAAACAAAGCCAAACCGACACGTAAAACAGCAAAAGAAGTTGTATTTCAAGTAGAACCAATAAAAATTTTGACAGAAACCCCTAACCTCTTCTTGCCCGGACGAAAAGCGACCCAACTGTAGCGGCCAGCAAAGAAACCGTCGATTTGTTCCACAAGCGCAGCTTGCGAAATCGAAGGCGGCAAGTGTCGCAGCACCACCTTTGTACGATCCAACTGGCCCTTCATCATCTCCCCTTCCAAAAACTAAAAACCCTAGAAACCAACTAAAAGCTTCGCAGCAGACTCGAGCGATTTTCGCAAATTGCTTCGAAAATACACGAAAAATTGTCCGTTAAACTACATCTTATTGGCTTCTGAAGAACCCTAATTCTTAATTGAAAGCCCAAATTCACCAATCGCCATGCACGGAAAAGCTACAGACGCAAGAGTGAGTTGGGAACGGTTGCGTTTTGCGCTTTCAGGTCTCCTCCCCCTCTCCTCTGTCCTTCTCTCTGGGTTTTGTGCGAAGAAGTCATATATGTATGAATACGTGGGCGTGTTGGCGCGTGACATATGGAAGTAATAACGTAGGACGCACCGTTTAGACTCCTAATTTTACGGGGAGGTTTCGGTTTTTTTTATTTTTTTATTTTTATTTAAAAAAAAACACGATATTTTTTACATTAAAAAGATGATAAAATTGTTTCGGTTTTATTCAGTTTTTAACAGAACCGAAAACCAAACCATCTTCTACACTTCAACACTCCAACTTAAAAACCTCCAACTTCTAGTAATTTGCTTACGCTCGGAGGGAATAGCCTTCTATAGTTAAGGGTACGTTTTGCCTATTTTGGTTCAGTTTAATTTTTAAACAACTAAATTGAAACCGAACTAATAAATTTCAGTTTGGTTCAATTCTTCAATTTCGGTTTGGTTTTATTTCAATTTGGTAAAGATTATCATTACTATACTCACTTCTACTCATTTCTCTTTATCATTTTTTGTTTAGTTTTGTAACAATAATGCGTTAAAATAAGATACAAATATGCAATTGATTTGGAAAAAATTGAGAGTATTAAATATTTGGAAAATTTGAGAGAAATTACGATATAATTATGTATTTAACAAGTATTGGAGCTTGAATTTGAAACTAAGTAAAATATTAATGTGTCACTTAGTACTATGATCTAATGGTATTCATTTTCACCTGTAAGTAAACATATCCACATTATTGCTAACTCATTGTGAGGTAAAACTCATCCGTTTTAGTATAAATAATATTGTTTATTCTAAAAAAAATAAAAGTGATTAGTTGTATAAAGAATAAGTTAAGTAAGTAAGACATTTAATATTAGTTCTTGTTAATATCAAATTAAATTAAATATGCTCTAAGTGATTACCAAAAAAACATATGCTCTAAGTGTGCGGGAAAAAACAGTTCAAATATTATAATACAAGTGCTCAGGTTTACTTTCAACACTTCATTTTTTTTTCAAGTGCTATTGCAATTATATTATGACACTAATATATCAAGCCGTCTTTCCATCAGATTAAAAAAATCTCTCCTAAGTCCGAGGGTTTTAAACCATGCTAACAGCTAACCCCAACGTGCGGCAGCGGATCAGGTGGGCGGCACAACAAAAATAATACAGCAGTGGCCCAAAAAAGAAAAAAAAAAGAAAAGGGAAAACTAAAACGAGTGAGATTTGATTGAACATAAATACAAGGAAGGGATCATTGAGACTGGTGGTGTAGTAGGGATTGCCTCTTTGTTCTCTCTCTCGCACCAATCCCCACCTCCAATAAGGGGCAGAAAAGATTTGAATCTCTCTGCCCCCACCTCCCTCGTCTCTCCTTCCCGTCCGGTAAGCCTCTCTATCTGTAAGTACATGGTATTTTTTTTTCTTGCTGGGTTGTGTGTTGTTCTATTGGGTGCTGCGTGTTTTCTTCAAAGTGGGTTCAATTTTCTTGTGAAGGTATTGCTTTATCGGTGTTTTTCTCAACTGGGTTTTGCTCATTTGACCTTTATATAGTGATATGCCATATTTTCTGCGTTTTCTGAAGTGGTTTTGTTCATTTCTGTTGTGGGCTCTTTGACATGTACAGTAGTCCCTGTGGTATGGGGGAGAGAATCCCTCCTGGAAGTTACTTCCAGTACCCACCTCCTGGAGTCCATGCTTCTCCACGCAGGTCTTCTCTCCCTGCAGACCGAGAGAGGTCAGTAATTTGCTTAATATTTAATGTTTTACCTGTTAATTCGATCTCATTTCGGTTCCTTGTTGATAGTTTACCAGTGATATGTACTTGACAGTTTCTGTCGGTGTGAGTGGTGGTTTTATCATAAATACATTATACATCGATGGCTTTTCTATTAATTTTGTCTTTCATAGAAAATACTTTAGTTTTCAAGGGATTATGTGTTTTATCCCATATATGTGGCTGTCCTATGCTTTTCTGATGTATTTGAGTTTCAGTCCTTATATTTCCTTTAGTATCTTTAGTAGGATTAAGATGGTACTGCTCTATGAACTTTCGAGTCCTCGAGCATGCCCCATGAGTTTTTGGGAGTTAATTACATAAACCCCATTTGATTTTCAGTTTCAGATGGAAAAATATCTAAAGGGAGCTAGTAAATGATTTCATATTTGGGAGATTGTTGTTCTTGCAGACATTTCACTTTACCTTGTAATTTAACTACTTTTTTATCTTCCTGAAATGTGATAAATTATATCTAGATTGCTGGTTTCTTTTACTGTTCAAGATTAAATGTTTATGTTTTTATTGATATGTCTTGCGATGGAATTTCAGACTTTATTTGAAGTAGAAATATTGTTTAAATGCCATAAATAGTCAATTTGTTATACCAATCAAGAAAAAAATTGATTGCTACTTTCGTACGTGCGTTTGGGAAGTTGATTTTGCATACATTTCAGACAAAAGTGACTTCTTTTTTTTATTTATTTTTTATTTTATATTTTAAATGCCATTAATTGATCTCTATAGCCAGCGAACCCCATTGAATATCGAACAAAGTAATTCTCAGGAACTTGTTAACATGGATAAGCTTCAAAGGGTAATTTGAGTGCTTGCAAATTGGGCTTTAACCAGACAAATTCTTATTTCACTTCCCATCCGCTGCTTTCATATCATACATAGTGCTATATATTTCTAAATATTGAATCAAAGCATAAAAGGAAAAAGACAAACCCACTCATTCTTTTGATGCGATCATGCTCTTCAGTGGAAAAGTGTTGTTAGCATGGCAGGTGAAAGTTGTGAGACATAGTTTTAAACCTACTTTCATGCTCACCTGCTTTTTCTCTCATCTTTTAAGTGGAACCCAAATCACTGCCGTTGTTATACATATTGCTGTTATTGTGTCAGATAGTCCCCAGACCCCACTTGTCCATTTGTAATGGTTAGATGAAACATGTGTGACATGGTTGAAAGCTAGACACCTAGTACCTGTCTCTCCTGACTGGTGTATAATGTTTGAGTGAAACATATGGATCACTATAAGGTGAAACACTTGTGACATGGTTGAATGCTGTAAACCTAATGTCTCTGCTCGCTGGTGTATGATGCGCAAGTGTGTGGCAAAAAGTATTGAACCTATTTTTGTCATTACCCAGTTGCGTTTGGTTGTGGCGGAGATGTTGAGTGAAAGTTGGGTTATACCAGAAAGTTGTTTTGCAATTTTTAATGAGGAAGTTCAAGGGTTGAGGGTTCACATAAGAAGTTTTATGGAGTTGTGGTGTGATTGTAGTGCTTTGGGAGGAAGGGTAAGAAAGATATAGAAAGATTTTTTACTGTTGGGAGGGAGTGGAGTTTGGGGACAAATTTCAATCACAGTCTTCTTTGTGGATTTTAGACTGTTCAAAGTTCAGAGAAACTCTTCTTTTTGTTTTGCTGTTCTTTTACTGGCTGGAGGGGTTGCTTTTATCCTTTTAGTCATATTAATGTTCTTTATTATGTTGGCTTCCAGTCATCTTGTCCATTGTAATGATGTTCGTACTTTTCTGAATCATTGATGCACATCTCACTTCATGCATACAAGTGAAGATGAAGTGACGATGTTTGAGCATGTTGCTCATTCCCTTTGAAATCATGACCATTTTCCAGTAATACTTCAATTGAGTTCGTAAAAACAATCATTCAAACAACGTTGTGATAATATTCTTTCTCAAATTACATTAATACACTTCACTTTTGGAATGTCAACTAGTAGGGGGCACTACATAATACTGCTTTTCGAAGTATGCTAGGAGTTGACACATGATTTGGCTGGTGTAATGGCAGATATTTGGCTGAACTACTGGCAGAGAAGCAAAAGTTGGGACCATTCCTGCAAATATTTCCCCAATGTAGCAGACTTCTAAATCATGGTTAGATGAAATTTCTATCTAATGTTTTTCCCCTATGTAGCCCACTTCTAAATTTTATGTCACATTAAATTTTGTTCTCTCTTGTGAACTAACTTTTTTTGTTGTTGAAAATAAGTTTTGACCACCTTTTTATCTTTTAACCCATAAACAATATACTTTTTTGATGCCATGACAGAGATCAGACGAGTATCAGGCTTCAATCAAACTCTTGCAGATCATGAGAGATTTGAGCATGACAGTCCATTTAGGTCATTAAGTCAAAACGCGAATGGTAGACCAATGGATTTGGAGGGATGGCCAGGAACACACATGGAGGTAATGCTAGATATAGATGTAGGCTATGCGTATTTTGTAATTTGTTTGACATTTTTACCATACTTGTTGTGGCTTGAATTCAATATCATTGTTTAATTATTATTTTTTTTCCAGAGTATTAGAAGCATACAAGGGCGTAGTATTTTCTTGCATGTGTGACAGTATAACCTTCATTTCTTGAAATGTAAGATGAGATTTTGGATTTTTATGCATGTTTGAGAAGCCTGTGAGACACTATGCCGGAGCTGTGGTCCAGTTTGTAATGTTTTGGTGGCCATCCAAGCCAAATTCCAATATGTTACTGTTGAAACAACTCCCCCATTTGTAGTTCAATCATCTACCCGTAGCTGAATAAAACTCTTTGATGGTGTATGATTTAGTGGGAAGAGGGTTTAGGTTTTGCTCATGTCTTATGTTGTTTGTATGTGTGAATCTTCATTCATGATAATTTCTCCTATAGGACAATGGACATATCCAGAGAATGGCCCCGTTCCAATCTCCTTCTATGGGCTGGCCTGGGGCGCAAGGAATTCCAGCCACCCCTATTGTAAAGAGAGTTATTAGACTTGATGTTCCGGTTGACAAATATCCACATGTAAGAAAGGAAGCGGTTATGATTTGTATAGAGTTGATTTTCAACCTTTTTGTTTTAATTAACAATTTTTCACTCCAAACTTGGCAGTACAATTTTGTTGGCCGAATTTTGGGACCACGTGGGAACTCCTTAAAAAGAGTTGAAGCCATGACAGAGTGTAGGGTGTACATCCGAGGCCGGGGCTCTGTGAAGGATTCTGTAAAGGTAGTGTTAATATTTTTTGGAGTAGTTAGTTGGCAATGGCATGATTTCATGAAAAATTAATTCTAAATTTGCTCATCCATATTAGTTTTAGAGGCATCAATCCATGCATTCTACAAAAGATTTTTTTTTCCGATTTATGGTGGAGTTTGGCTCGTTAAAACTAAGTTCGTAGATATCTTATTTTTTTGTCTGCCACCTGCAAACTTCTAAATAAGGACATATCAAATTGTAGGTGATGGCATAGATAGCTCTTATCCATCTTCATCTAGTGGCGATGTGTGTTTCCTTTGTAGTTTTTACGTATTTCAATGCTACAATGCTCATGAAGTTTTCAAATATGAGAATCCTAGCGAATCAATTAGAAACTTAGAAATAATTTCTTGTTCTGATTACAGTTGTCCTTAGATATATTGCATTGTTGTTTTGGTAGGTTAGATGTATATATTTATTGTTGTTGGTTGAAGTAAAAAGCTAGTACAGTGAAACCTCGTCATAGTGATACTCTATATAGTAATAATCTCCATTTAATCATGAAAAAAGTTCATACTGCAACTCACTGCAAACAGCTTGATCCATTGAAAATGACGTAGATGGAGGTAGCTAGGAAATTACTGATTTTCTTATCATCCTCAGCTGGGATTGTACCTGATTATTCTTTATTCTTTTGTTCTCCTTTTATCTTCGGCTGGGGTTTTACCTGGTTACTCTTGTATAGCTTATCTTGAATTCGCTTGCCTAACCTTTTATCCTTATATTTTTTTGGTCTCAACATTTGAATGACAAATAAGTTGGACATTTTCTGAATGGCATTGTGTACTAAAAATGGAAGGCGGTGTATCGATTTTCAAACTTCATTGAAGAGTCATTTGTTTGAAAAATACTCATGTATCCTTGTCAAATTTTAGGTTTCAGTGATATCATTTAGCTCCTTACATATTTGTACTGATTCTGATTTTCATGATGCTCCGTGTACATTGTTTTTATTCAGGAAGAGAAATTAAAAGATAAGCCTGGATATGAACATCTTAATGAGCCGTTGCATGTGTTGGTGGAGGCTGAATTTCCGGAGGATATAATCAACGCTCGGTTGGATCATGCAGTGGCAATACTAGAGAACCTTCTGAAGCCTGTGGTATGAATAGTATAGATCATGTAGTTTTGACTCTTAATTCATTTTCTTGGACAAGTTTTAACCCGTCTCTTGCAGGACGAGTCCTTCGATCACTATAAGAAGCAACAACTTAGAGAATTGGCTATGTTAAACGGTACACTGAGGGAAGAGAGCCCTAGTATGAGCCCAAGTCTAAGCCCGAGCCTGTCGCCCTTCAACAGTACAGGGATGAAACGAGCCAAGACAGGAAAATAATAAAATCCTCAAAATATGCTGATCGCGAGTGATTTTAATCACAGAAACATTCACATCTGACTTGTCGAAGTTTTGACTTCCAACACATTGGGAGGCATTATTGACAAACTGATGAACTGATTTCGAGCCCTTCTTCCGGCCTCTCAGACGGGTCAACAGCTTCACTAGTTCCGTGCGACATGCCTTCAACGTCCACGGTAATATATTCTTTCGTGTGTTATCCCATTGATAGCGAACACATTACTATTCTTTAGTTATATTGTAGCTTATAGCCTCTAGCTTGTAGGCCGTCGTTTGAATCTTTCTGTGATCATTTCCAGCATCTTGTACTAGGCAAAATGCTACTCATTGACTAGCTTTAATTTTGTTTTTGTATGCATATATTGTGCAATTGTTTGCAATAAAAATAAAAAGTTCAGATGAGTTTCTAATTAGTGTCACTCGGTTTTGGCTTCACTGTATTCACTTTTCCCCGTTAGCATTGTCATTTGTCAACGTTACGTTGCAAGTGGTGGATTATTTTGATAGATATAACCTTTTTTTTTCTTTCAACTCGTTGTGTTTCGAGTTCAAACTCTTCTTTTTTCTTAGTGTAGCTTATGTTAGTGATATCATTTGTGATAAAAGTACGTTTCGTTTATGTTAATTGTTAAGGAATAGAATGAAATTTATACAATAAATGACGCTTTACTGCAGTTGCCAAGCAAGTGCACTATGGTGCAGGTTCGATCCCTAGGGAATCCTCTCCCCTGGCAACCAACTGCATAACTCACTAACGGTATTGTTTGTAAAAAAAAAAAAAAAAAAAGGAATGAAATTCGTACATATTTACTTGAAATGGGAAGAGAGAAAGAGAATTGAATAAAGTATTTCACCTAATCAGTCCAATTCATGGGTTTTCTAAGTATTTAAATTATGGTTTGTAATGTCGAATCCATTTGTCCTTTTCGCAGCTAATAAGATAGGACCCACCAACACATTTGAGTCTCATCTCAACAATCACAACGCTAATTGCAAACCAAACCTTCCATTATTTCATATGAACACAATCTGTTCGCATATGTGCTACTGTGACGCCCATCTACAACACACGAAACAACGGACTCTACATTTCTTTCGGGTGCTCATCAAGCATCGTTGGAAGCAGTGTTCAGTCACAGAAACAGGGTTTTGAATTAACAGTTCCGGCACCCTCTTCGGTCTTTACTTTAAAGACAAGGCAATAGGCAATATAAGTTTAGAGATACCTTATAGATCATAAGACATAGAAAGGGAGGGACTGGAGTGAGCAGGAGGAAACATCAAGACAATTATATATGAGTTCTAAAACAGAAATTATGGGTTCGAAGGTCCTACGTGGACATTCACAGCTTACTCCCAAACTAAAATAGCAAAATTCGACAAACCGTTCAAAAAGTTCGAGAACGAACCACAACTGAATTATTGTTCCAAAAGTAACAAATTTTGGGTAAAGAACAGATACGACACACAGAATGCATTGCTAAAACATGGACAACTGCGCCGGTAATAATTCAAAAATAATAAAAAGATATCTCTACGTTATAAATACTTGGCTCCAACCTGCCTAGTATCTGATTTCGCCTACAAGTAAACAGGATCATCATGGAACTCATGAAATGATCGCACGTAAAGCTTACCACTGTGCTGGTAAGTGGTAAATCACCTGTAAGATAAACAGATTTGCCCGAAATCTTGTAATATCAAATTTTTCTAAAAGCAGATCAACATGAAAATCAAACAATGACAAAAAGAAAACAAGTAGCTTTGAAACATTAGAAATGATACCACTATCTAGATCCAGATGACTAAGTTCTCAATATTTTTTGTATTGAGAAAGACAGCCTGACCCTGCAAATTGTATTGCCGTCATTTTCATATAACCTCGACAATGAACCCTTCAAAAGTTAACCAATTGAAAGCAGATGGCGATAATGGCTTACTCGACTTACGGTTGCCTTAAATCATATCAAAGATTCAGACAACTTACTAAGACTTTGATGTCAATCAAGCAGGTGAATTCAAAATCAAGGTCATTTATACACACTGACTGTGAACCTCAGCGTTCCACATGAAATAGTATCCTTTCTTTAGCTCAAATATGGTATGATATCATACCCAAAAACAAAACGAAATATAAAAGGATAAGATTACATTTGAAGATATGATTACAAATGTCACAATTGACAGAAATTATCTAACCTCAACCCCAGACACCAAACTTCCATCCTGGTTAGGAGAGAGTTTTTCAAATACAAAATCCATTCAACCCTGCAAAAACAAAGAAGAAATTTCCCTCATTAGGAAATAATTCATCAACCAATAATCATATAGATAGAACTAACCATATGGAGAAATACCATAAACCGACTGACTTTCCAAACTTAACCAGGATACAGTAAGCGATGGATATCTCAAGGATTTGATAAATTCTCGCAATTTTTTTGTTTGGTCAAAATGCTCGCAAAAATTTTGGTAGATCATCTACATAAATTAGAGTATGATCAAGATTCAAAACACAAGTAAAAAGGAAAATGGTACTCAAAAAACCATCAGAGTCTAGATTTCTAGATGAAAACAACGGAAGATTAGAACCTGATATTATCTCACTTTATATTGATCCATATAGGCTTCTGTACACAAAGTGGTCTTTCCCTTTTACAATACACTTATAATAACTCTTACTCTTCCCTAAACACATCTTTAGAATTCCCACTATACCGTTGGTGTTCCTATAAAAGATTGATGTCAATTTTGATATCTTTAAGAGCATCTCCAATGGAAGATGCAAAATGTTTTGGGGGGTGTGCATTTTACAGTTCTTGTTGGCCAGAAAGCCCTCCAATTGGTGAATTTTAAGGGGTTGTAAAATAATACCCATCTTGCTGGAAATTGTAAGTACAAATGTAAATTTGCATCTCTCAATTAAAATGCTCTAAGTAGTTTCTTAGTATTCTGACACCCTACTAATTAAAGAGTAGAAAATCTAAAACAATTTTCAAAAGAAGGAAATAATAGTTTGCACGTTGAAAAGAAGAAGAAAAAAAGGCTTGGAGGCACACCTTGAATGTAAACGAACAGTACATCAATCCCGAAGACCGAGTTCGAGCTCAAGCTCATCGTCCTCTTCAAACAACTTCAAAAGGCGAGCATACTGTTCGTCTCGTTTCTTCTTTTGCCATAGCTTGAAAAGGAAAAAGGAGAACAACGCAACTACTACAAGTCCAAGGAATATGATGACCAATGTAGACCCAGTG
The DNA here is from genome assembly GCF_963583255.1 of Pyrus communis. Classification (NCBI taxonomy): domain Eukaryota; kingdom Viridiplantae; phylum Streptophyta; class Magnoliopsida; order Rosales; family Rosaceae; genus Pyrus; species Pyrus communis. The sequence goes on from NC_084803.1 coordinate 42,739,360, forward strand.
TGGCTGGAAGTAGAACGACTCTCAGATTTTTTACCATCTTTGGAACTAGATGAATCATCAGAAAAGCCTGAACGAAAAGGACCAAAAGTTAATAGATCTTATCGTGGTAACATGAGAAAAAAATTAATCATATACATATCACATTATCAAGAAGCATCACATCTCATTCCTTCATCTGTTCATCTAATCCCCTCATGGCACATAAAGGCGCGTTCTATGAGAAGCAAGGATCTAGTCTATCGTAAGGTCTAATTTCAAGACTTAAAGTACTAGAACTTCAATTAAATCATGCGATGCTTAAGGGATGCTTCACCGCCAAGAATCTTAAAACATAATTAATTTGCAGCTACCAAAGCAAGTACTCAAACTTGAGAGTGAGATGTTGCAAAATATGTACATTTTCTCTTTTGTTCATTTTCCAAAGGTTCTAACCCACACTACACTCAACCACAGATTTCCGCTACGATTACATTCGAAAATCCAGCTACGATACTTGGATTCCATAAAAACAGATAACCCAGATACACAATCCACTTCAAAGTTGGCAACAAGAAAGTATACATAACAAGACAATGTTGCAAAAAGAAAACCAAAATTCGGATTTTTTTTTCTTAATCTCAAATTTCAAATTTAAACATAAGCATTTCCTTTTGCGGGGAAACAAAATCAGGACAAGATTAAACAAACAATGACTAACTTGGGTTTGGTTAAGGTAGGTTTTTAGCTAATTAACAACAGAAAAAACACAAACTTGGAACTTTCTTTTTCTCAGAAACCAAACAAGTGATTTGAAACGGACCCAGAAAGCAACAAACAGAGATAATTCAATTACCAAATATACTAGCAAAATAATCCAATAAAATAAAGTAAAATTCGTTTGCTTTGTGATATACAAAACAAATATATATATATATATATCAACATAATTGATGCATAATGATTTTGAAATTGAACCTGGAAAGAATTGCAGAGAAATTGAAGCGAATAATAGAAACAAAGTCGGCGATCTGCAACCAGAAAATTCACTCATCTCTCCAAAACTCTGCGTCTCTGAAACTTTCGCTCTCTCAAAGTTTGGAGAGATCGCTCCCCTTTGACCAACCACGCTTTTTGTGTTTTTTCCTTCTTTTTTTTTTTATTTTATTTTTTTAAATTTGAATAACAACAAAAATGTTGTTTTCTTTCCGTATGATCCACGTATTTTCCATATTACTAGTTGCACAATGTTCGATTCTTTTTTATCTTGACTTGAAGTCTATCTCTAGTTGTGAAATGATTCGAACTGGTTATTTTAGGTCATATTTTGAAAATAATTTACGCGAAAATTTATTTTAATTCATAATTATATAACGGTTATTCAAGAGGATAAAGAACAATTTTTGATTTGGTTGATTATTTTATATAGTTGATCTTTTACAAATTAGACTGTTGCAGTGTAAAAATTAAAGTAAAAAACTATAAATGATGGTCATTGTGAGAAGGTTGTTTGTATTCTCCTCTAGTTTGTTTACATGGTAGAAATGGAGTTTTGATTCCAATTGTACAAAAAGATCTTGTAAGACAAATACTCAACACGGTCTATAGATCATAGATATGCTATTAAATCACGAAGCACAAGAACAAATTTGCAGTGCAAGGACAAGAAGAAAACATACCAGCAGAATTCGATGTAGAAGAAGAAGCCAATGCAGCTTTGGAACTATTAACCTTCTCCTCTTTAGCAAAACACAATTGCTTTCTAAATAATAGGTCTCTGGAACGAGATAAACAAAGATATTGTAAGAGCAGTGACTAATGTTCATATATATACACACACCTATATGTATCGAATGTCCCCAACTGATTCTCCTATTATAATTAGTATAGGAGACAATCTACCAAACGATATTAGCACAAGAAAGAACTTACAAAATCTGGATTACCCTATAATAATCCTACAAGGAATACAAGACCAAATCCTTATACGAGTTCTATTCTTAAACTTATTAACACAGAGTTTCAATCCAAACAAAAGTTGAATTAACTCTCATAAACATATTAAGACTTCTTTATGGCAATTTGAGACAACAAGGATTATTACCAAACTGTATGAATCACACTCATACTCCAACAAATCCTACATAGAACGAGGACATGTTGAAAACTTAGAAGGTGAGGATCACTCAATTGATGTAGTAATACATATAACGACACAATAATTTATTTTAGATGATCAGTAAGAGTGAGGCTGCAATGTTTATGAGTTAGATCTCTCATTTAACGGTTGTTCAATCAAGGCCTATAAGTGGTGGGTTATTTAATACTCTAAAATATCGTTTATTTTTCATATCAACAATGTGTTAAGTTTTGTATTCAAATAATATTATTATTCCAACCCAAAAGAGGTACAGACCACAACTCTTCTGCAAAAAACATGTCCAAAGCTTTTTTAGGGCAGGTTCACACTTCCCCTCTCCTTTGTTTTCATCCTTCTCCCGTCTCCAATTTTACTCTCTGAAGTAGATATGTATCCATGGCTCTCGGACGTGTGCTGGGAAGTAGCAGTAAATACATTCATATGGAAGACTTATCGGAAGCCATGGAAGATGCGTTTCCACACCCATAAATTCTAAGAAATAGGTAGTAATGAGAAATGGAATCTCTCAGTGAGATTATTTATGGACTCTAACTCTCTATGGACTCACAGTTTAACGTTAATTTTGGGACAACATTTAGAATTTATATGATATTTATAATATATAAACCACCAATATTAATGATTCAGAATAAGGTATTTTGTTTTTTAGTCTTTTGTCCCACATTTCTTTTTTCTCTTTCCCTCCTAACCGCTATATAATGAGGCTTTGGAGAAAGGAGAAAACACACCAAGAAGAACAATTTGTCTTTAGCTCTAGAGAGGAAAGAAAGCTCTCATTCTCTCCCTTCTCAGTAATCTTTTTTCTTTTATAGTGTAGCATCTAGGGTATCATCTTGCCCTAGAATTAGGAGGCTACTAATTTACGATGGTTTGATCCTTGTGTTTATAGGCAGTCTAGTTGGGTTAGATGCAACTAAATCCTCTTTTTGGCAACGTTCGATGTTCATGCAACGGTTCGTAGGAATGAGATTGCGATCTGGAATTCATTAATTTCACAAGAAATGATCCTAACTGAATTCCTTTATATTATTTGCATATATTTCCAATAAATATTGTGTAAAAACATAGGTAGCAGATTCCCACTTTTGAGAAAGATGTCATTTTTTTTAACAAACAATAGTATTTTCACTTCGGGGGTGGGGGAGTAGGTTAAGCCTCACAATGGACTAGTAATAATGTGGTACAAATTCGTCTTTGATGAGAATTGAACCTAAGAACTCTGAATGAAAAGAAATACTAATATACTGAGTATTCAGTGGCGAGAGAGGACATTTTGGTTAAAAGTACTCTAAAGTAGCTAAGGTAACAAGTGGATTTTCACTTTCTTTTATTATCAGAATTGCTAGCTAATCGGTAATCTTTTTTTGGATTTAATCTCTTTTTTTGGATTTAATCTCTTTTTTTGCATTTAATCTAATTTTAGACATGAGGATGGCAAACAAGAGTTCGTCAACTTTATTGAGCATATGCGTCCAGTTGTTCGACACCAAAAATCCAGTAACATAATTATTAGTGTAATTTAAAAACTAATTAGTAATTCATAATATCTTTTTAACATAAAATTAATCATTATTAATCATGATGCCAATTTAGGTGATTGTTGGTCAGTAACATCACCCAGTGCTTCCAAGTTGTGTATCATTTGAACACCAGAATTTGGATTTTAATCCCCACAACATCATGTGGGTTGTGTCCCAAAGGTTCTTGCGCGCCCAATGAAGAGGATCTTAACCTACGACTATATGCACTTACTGTACATGAAGAATCATGACGTTGTATTGGAAAGCAACGGGCCTTACGTGGACAACCCAATCAACGTAAGAACTAGCTAAACACCTTTAAATTCAAATATTTATTAATATGCTAATTAAATTTTTTAAACATTTTTCATTTCTCCTTTCATAGACATGTCTTAAAAATTCGGATTGTAATTACAGGATACTAAGGGCCCAACACAAAATTATTCAAAAACTCAGTACATCCACTCCAATAATTAGAGGACTTGCCATACAGCCTAACCTGCATACCTAAAATCGAATTAGTGCATAGCAAGTCCTCAAATTATTGAGGTCAGTGTACTGAGTTTTTAAATTATTTCGTGTTGGCCCCTTAGTATCCCGTAATCTCCAAATCGGATTTTTAAGCCATGTCTTTGAAAGTAGAATTGAAAAAGGTTCAATAATTTAATTAGCATATTTGTAAATATTTGAATTTGAAGGTGTTTGATTACTTCTTACGTTGATTGGGTTGTCCATATAAGGCCAATCGCTTTCCAATACAACGTCATGATTATTCATGTACAGTAGGCGTCCAATATATGGTTGGACTTTTGTCATAGTGGTAGGTCAAGGTCCTCTTCTTTAGGCGCGGATCATGATTAATAAATAAATAATTTTATGTTAAAATAATATTATGATTACTGATTAGTTTCTAAATTGCACTAATAATTATATTACTTACTGACTTCTTGATGTCAAACAAATGGATGCATATGCTCAACGCGGTTGAAGAACTCTGGCTGAGTTTGGGTGTGTCATTCCATGATATAGAATGAGTGATTGCTCTAGTACTAGTAAATTTTGTATCCAAGTAGTTTATGTGCCATTAGCTAGCTCTTATCTCTATATATTTTTTTGGTCACTCTAGCTGGAGTTGGAGTAAAAACTGAATTGCTTCCTGTTTCAATGTTTATTTTGAATACGAGTGAAGTGAACTTCTTGTGGAGTAGGGAAGGGTCTGATGTTGTAGTCATTGGGAGTGGTATCGGCGGATTGACTTGGGCGGGGCTTTTAGCCAGGTTACTTGTTCCGGGGATTGAGGTCTTTGAAGTGAATTATATGTATTTTATGTCTTAACATTGGAACGAACATTTATGCTGCAGTTTATACGTGCGAAAAAATCTGTTGCAGCAATGCATGTATGTGGGACAATCTATTACCTAAGGAAGCTGTTCCAAAGTCATTTCAGGACAGGACGAAGACCGACCCCCCAAAGTGAATCGTTCCTACATCTTCATTTGGGATTTGATGCAAATGTGAGTGATCCGATCGAAATTCTATCCATATAAAGATCTCAAAGTACGTACAAATCTATATATTCTGCGTATAAAGAGCTCAAATTACTTACGTACATATGCTTTACCTACGTTTCTTATCATTTGATCCATATATTCTTCAGCTGTTGAGTACAAATCTGTATCTAAAGAGAATAAATTTACTAACAGAAGTACAATCCAATAGAAAACTCACGGCTGCGTTCTTATTTGTCAAATTCAAAGAAGACAGAAGAAAAGATAATAGATAGTGCAGCCCTTTTGAAATTCTTATTCAATGTTTATGTTTCATAACTTGTACTCCAGGTAATGCGGAGAGCCAGGGAGCGTGCGGTTGGTCCTGGCTTTGGCCATGAGAAATGCGAGGTGAAGTTATTCGGATCTCCATTGACGCACCAGAGGTTTATTCGAAGGAACTGAGGAACGTCTGGACCAGCAACAGAAGCCTGTAAAGACTCATTCCTGGGGCATTCAACTTCCACCCCTTAACTTTATTGTTGTGAAGATTCTACATATCCTGGCGTCGGAGTCCCTGCAGTTGCTGTTGAATTATGGCCAAATTAATGGGCATTTTTTTATCCGGCCCATGTGAAAGCCATTTGTTGTGGCTAGGGTATATTGCAAGAAGCTGCTGCCCTTTTGGTTTTGAAGCAGAAAGAGAGGGAGATATTAGAAGCTGCCGACAACCTCTATTTGCAAGAAGAGAAGAGAGCTGCTGCCCCCATTTTGTTGGCAACCACCCATCAAAGTTGTAGTTGTTGCAATTGTTTTGAGCTTTGTATAGAGAGAAAATTAATCACTATAATTCTTTCTATATTTGTTTCTTTTGTTGTGCGAGTGCTATTGGGTGAAGCTCTGCTCCAAAATTATAATCACTCCAAAATTTCATTGTTTCGTCACTTTTCGAGCAAAGCAGATTTCGCTTGACCTATAATCTAAACATAAAGAAAGTATCAACATTCTCCCCAAAAACATATATAAAATCCAATTAAGAATAGGGTGAAATATACTATAGTTTAAGAATGACTCATCAGCAGTGGTTTAGTCTTCTAACTTCTATCTAATTTGTTAACAGATGTCATACAAATAAAGAGTTAACCAAAAGAGAGAACTCACTCTTTCCATACAAGATACTGATGGAGGGGAATCAAAATCGAGACCTTAAATAAGTGAGAACTCTTAACCAACTAACTTGTAAGTCTTTTACAAATTCTCATACTTCAATATATAGAAAAACATGAAAACTGACCTTATCGAATCAATTTGGCGTCCATGTTCGTAAAAATCCTCCACCAAGTGCCCCAAAAAAAGTAGCTAACTTGATAGTTTGACGGACAAAGGGACGGACGGTGTAACAATTCTAATGGTTATTTTATCAAAATTTGCTCCCCATCCCAACACCATGAGCGGGATCTTAACTTTTCTGACAAAGAGATTTGGTATCATACTCGGCATATTATGGTGGTCCTCAATAGTTTGTGGCCTTTGAGCAAACCGATCCAATGACTAGATCCCATGATCCCGTCGTTTAGATTAAAATTGAATGGTAGGTAACGAAATCAAATCACAATAAAAATGAGCATTAGATGTCGCTATCACAAGGAATTTTATGTCTAAACCATTCTCCAAAATTAAATTGCAACAACATGGATTATAAGTTATACTTGGTCACTCACAGAAAGAAACCCTAACAAAAAAAGATCAGACCGACCAAAAACACACCCCTTTCCGGTGACGGAATTTAGACATTTTCACTTGAAGCACTTGGCGTCCAAAAGAGCCTCTCCCTCGAACGGCTCCTGGTCTTCGATCATCTGGTTGACACGCTCCTTTTGGTTTTCATCTGAAATGTCAACCTTTGTCCAGCTGTAGAGCTCCATGTCGTAGCACTCATCCATCACGAATTTGGGAATTTCTTGCCCACGGAAGAGCCACAGCCCCTTCACCTTGAATGGTGCCTCTGAGCCAATCACAAGCATCTTCCCAAAGGCATACTTGCGGGCCAGATCCATCCGCTGAAGGAATCCACCCACCTTGTTCAGTGTCACAAAGGAAACTGTATTCTCATCATTGTACTTGTACTCACAGAACCAAAGAGAGTATCCTTCAGGGTCGTACATGTCCCAGAATCCTGCAATAAACAAAGGCGTATGCATCAATTTACAGTTATCAAACCCAACTGGTATTTTTGACTTCCTACATTCCAGAAAGACCAAGCATTGGGATAATTACCTTTAATAGCAACCTCTCGGAAGTTGCTCTTTGTGTTAGAGTACAGTCTCTTCCAGTCATCCAAAACCATCTTACTTGGGGGAAGCAGATCAAGAGGATTCTTGGGTTTTGGCTTTGGAGCCTCTTCCACTTCCTCAGCAGCTTCTGCTTTGGGTTTTGCCGGCTCTTTTTTGGCTTCTTTCTTGGGCTCCTCCTTCACCTTGCCTTTAGCAGGCTGGGCAGGCTTCTTTGCAGATACAACTGGTTGAACTGAAACAGCCTGCTCGACATCACCCAGTACCTTTTTGAAGTTCGGTTGATTGACCAGGGTCCAGAAGTATCTTTCAACATGCGGAAACTCTGAAGTGAAGCTCTTAGTCATGACCTTAGTGAACCCCACGTACAAATTGCATACGACAACAATGTCAGCAAGGGTTACAGAATGCCCAACTAGGTATGTGTTCGAAGCAATATGGGTGTTCAAGGCACCTAGTGCTCTCTTCAATGCAGAAATTGCAGCTTCCTCAGCCTAATTAGAATATACAGAAAATGTTATAAAGACTCCAATGAACCATTGAGGTAGCTGGAAGGAACGAGGGAATCATAAACAACATAGATTGTGCACTGTAAACCAGGGAAAGAATAATATATTTCACTTTAGTCAAGTGTCACAACCAAATTCGTGTTGACCATTTCAACCAATGTATTTGACATGATTGTATATCTGACCATAACAACTAACAGGATCCGTTGTAACTAGCCTTAAAAAGAGTGCAACTGGTATTAAAAAAATTTATCATATTCCATTAATCTTCACAATGTGACGCTACTAACTAAACAAAATATATATCTAATCTTGTCTCTATGATAAATGATCGATTTCCATGGTTCCTAAAAGAATAAACAAAATAAGCACACTTTAAGCAATCAAATCGTAAAAAAAATGCTACCTAAATTGGGAATATAAAAAGACAAAGAATCAAGATTATGTAACTCACTGGAGGAAGGTACACGCCATATCCCAGTCTTGGATAGTACCACTTGCTTATGTTAGCATCAATCTCCATGCTTCCAAAATCAATCCATTGCTCGATATGGGCCTGAAGAATAACATACAATGGTAAGCATAACAAAAATCTTATTTCACCAGGACCAAGAAAAATGATGAAACAGAAAAGGGGAGGTGCACTTAAGCCTTTAGGTTTACACATGGAAAAATAACAGACGGATAAGAGTTTCTTACATAATCAATCAGAGAAGAACCATACAGAGGATTATCAGCTTTCAAGCGTGCAACTGAAGCAACACAAAAACATAGTTAACTTCCAATACAACAATAAAAATGCAAAAATATAATTTGATAGTCTTACCATAGCGAGCAATAGCGTTGCTCTCAAAAATGGGACCATCCGGTGTTACCAACAGCGGAACCTGAAATTATACATAGATTCTTTAATACATAAAATCAAACTAAAATTTCCTTAAGCATGTATATAATGAGAAAACAAAAGTCTACCTTCCCGATAGGGTTTAACTTCAAATATTCAGGAGTTTTGTTTGAGATACCCATCTCAAAGTTAGGTGCAAGTTCAACTTTCACACCAGTATACTCTGCAGCAATGAGCACCTTGTAACCATTTTTGTTTGTCTTCCCTGCATGCAAAACCTGAAAAGTAAACAATACCAACCTTATTAGTAAACAAAGATACCAAAATTGATGCCGATAACATAATAGTTGAAACCAAATCACACCCACAAATCATATAAAAAAAACTTAAAACAGGTTTGAACATTAACACTATGTTTGGATGACGAAAATAAACTTGGAATTTGGGTAAAAGTCAAAATTTATAAATTGACATGCACCAATTCCTTTGTTTGGATTCATAAACATCGAAATTTAGAATTTCTGCATGGAAAAAAAAACTTGGAATTTGGGACGTCCAATTCCCAAGTTTAAATTCCATGTAAATAGGTGTCATTTCCCAATTTCTATGATTTAGAGTTAAGAGTCTAAAAATAACAAATTCTGTATTCAATTCCATTGTTATGTTAGGTTAACCAAATAAGAAAATTTACAAATTCTAGAAAATAAAATCCCGTCATTTCAATTACCATCATTTTAAAATTCCTTAGTAATCTTAAATTTCTTTATCCGAACATGATGTAAGTGAACTAAAGCAGAACAAATCCCTAAAAATTGCTGAAGTTCAATTGGGTTTTCTGGTATTTTATCAATAATATCAGGTCAACCCGAAAATCAAATCTAATTTCGAAAACAGATCAGTATAAGAACATCTAAAATTGAACTGTATCATCATCAACCAAATCTACACCGGCCACTGGTGAAACCAAACGCATACGATCACTGAATTACGAACTTTTTGAGATGCAATTGAAACACAAATCGACAACTGTGAACGATAACAAGAATTGGACTACAGTGCAATCAGAGACGAGAACTGAGATTGGAAGATCAGAAGAAACAAACTAAAACTCACCAGAGCCATGGCTGTTCCAGAAAAACGTTTCGCTCAGACTTTAGATCTGAAATATGCAAAGCCAAAAAAAAACCCCAAACTTTGTTATCAGCATTACAGCGGAAAAAAATTGGTAGATGCAAAGAGAAGAATTTTGACTTCAATTTTCTCGAGAAACAAACAGAAAGTGAGAGAGACCTGTGAGGCGGAGCGTTCTTCCGGGATAGAAGGTTAGAGAGCAAGAGACGATATACTGATGTAGGTCAAGCCAAGAGCTAGGGTTTTTGTTGCGACTGAAAAATGACTACAGCGATTACGGGTTGGGTATTTTTTCACTTTAGGCTACATCCGGCCCATTTTCAGCTTTCCGTACATTCTGGTTATTTTTAATCCATTTTATGCTCGGCCCAATCCCCACAGGAGTTGGATTGAAATTTTCGATTCCGCCATTAAACATTCCGATCCGACTCCAATCTTTTTTTAATTTATTATTATTAAAAGGAGGGGGAGTTTTGTATTCGGGATGCAGGGGCATTATCTACTGATATTGGACTACATGCCAAATATTATTGAACACGAATATTTCCAAGTTTATAATCTGTATTGATTCCTAAAATTCTAAGTTTATAACTCAACTTTTGTATTGTATGGTTTCGTAATTAAATACCTGAATCATAATATTCGCAACCCACATGAATAGGAACCCACATAATTTTCACAAGTAGCCATAAATGGTTGCCAAGTGAAAGCTCATTCTAAACCCACATGATGGGTAAGAAAATAGTCTCACATACTTCTCGCAATTTTCCTATCGTCTTTTCAAAGTTCACACTATGCATTAATTTCATTTATCATCTTTAATTTCATTTTGTAGATCATTGCTTGTCACTCAGCTTTTCTTATTCAAATTCTCCACATAGGCCTTGAACTGAGGGTGGGCAAACGGGTCTAGGAACTGCGGGTCGGGATGGGTCTAATTTTTCTAAGAAGAAACGGGGTGGGGTGAGTCCAAGTCTATAGAAGCACGAGGCCCCAGGCCGACCCATTTCTAAAATGGAATGAATGGAATCTAATTTTGGATGGGATTTGTTTCTCTTCTTCGAGTGACCCCGCCGAAACAGCCACGATACACAAGGCAATGCCCCATGTGGGTTTACTACCATCGTCACCCATCTCTCCTCGCCAACAACACCGAATGCAGACCACCACGACACCATTGATTCATCACCATCGTCACCCATCACTGTTGTCACGATCATCACCACGACACCACCGATTATCCTCTATGTTTGTCACTTGAGTCCTCGATTGATTCTCTCTGGCGTGCATCATCCCCTCCACGGTTTTTCCACCCATACTCCGCCACTCTCCATCAATCATCTCCTCCACCACCTCGACATCACCACCGTTGCAAGTCTGGGCACTGGCGACCACCATGATGGCCTAGCAACCTCGATTGTCCTCCTCAAGTCCTCGATGACATCCCAGATTTAGAGAACTTTAGGGTTTTCTTTCTCCCTCCCACCCCTCGAATCGACTCCGTCGGCATCACAGCAGCCACCACATGAGTCACGAAGCTCCAAACTCGGCTGGTGACTGCCCAATCTGGTGCGACTCGATCGATTATGAGTGCTCTTGACTCGGTCGACGAAGAAGAAGAAAAAAAAAAGGACTCATGGACCCAGTTTGAATTGAAACGGGCCGGGTTAGGTCTGGTTTCTGTTTCAAAATTGGTTGTACCCGCTCCGCCCCGACCCGTTTCTTTTAAACCCGAATCCGGTCTGGTCCCTTCAAAATTGGGCCTGGCCCAGCCCTATCTTGAGCTCTTGATAGCGCCCAACTTCGACCTAAAGTTTCACAAAAATTATTGGCCAAAACCAAATTTTCTAACAAATAATGTTTGAGAAAAGCATCTTAATAAAAAAATTCCATAATCCATAAAGAAATCTTTACATATTTACATTGTAATGAAGGACACATTCCAAGAAAAAACTGCAAAAAGTTAACCTGCAGGCATATCAAATTTTCTACCGTTTAGTTCTGAAAAAGCGACGCCAGGATCCTTGCCCTCTTTCATGTCCCTCCTAATTTTCGCTACCTTGTCAAGCATTCCTTTAACCGCTATGTCAAATGCATCTTCAACTGTCTCCAACCTAGGTGCCATTGGATTTGCATATATTACTCTCGGAATCAATCTTATAACTTCCTTTCTCATTGCTACCACTTGATGCTTCGGAATTCGAAGCAACGTCTCGTTGATGATCGCCTTTTGATCCTTAATATCGTTTTCGGATATGAACATGGAGTATTTAGATGGGATGTTGGGGAAATGCCACAAGTATTGCACGTAGGCGGAACCCGGATGGAAGAAAACTGGAATGCAGCCTGCCAAGATGGAATCAAACGTTGATCGACGCGTGTATGAGTCTCCCGAAGGCTGCAGGCAAAAAACTGATGCTTCAAACACCTTCATTACGTTTAGAGGGTCGTCGCACTTTTTTGCACCATTGTAGCAGCTTACAAGTTTGCATGTGGCTGAAGACCGGCATTGGTTTATAATCGTATCTCGAATATTGTCTTTCGAATCGGACCTTGGTGCACCAGCGAAAGAGAAGAGGTACCGCCTTTTTCGGTTTCTCATTCTTCTCTGCCACTCGAACACCTCACTGTCCTTTGAGGGATGGAAGTATGTTGGGTATGGTATTGCGTGCTCATTGTTCCAGGAGCCCGATTCGATAGACAACAATGTCATGTTCTTGGATTCGGGCAAAAACATGAGCTTGGAACCCCAATCGGAGTTGTTGTCTGTCAGCCTCCTGAAATCCCAAGCAATCCTCCCTCCAACTAAGAAATGGTCTCTCCCCCACATTGCTTTCCATTCGGGCCTACGCGAAAGCCACTTCACCAATTCAAGAGGAGAGGCATCTCTCACCGAGGTGCTGTAGTCCCAGAGGTATCGTCCCACATCAAGGCCGGCATAAAAGGGTACAAATATCGCAGAGGCCAACGACGAATCATTGGTTAAACACCTGTACTGCTTCATCCTGTTATGAAAAATAACTTCCAATGAAAACTGGTTTGTAGCAAACCAACCATTTCCCACTAGTTTTCCTTTAGAATTGTGAATTCTTGGACCAAGTCCCATGTTTGACAAGTGGGAGCACATATCAATCCATCTCACGAGTGAATGGCAATTCTTGAGCAAGTCCTGGTTGAACCTCCTAGGAAGATCATAAACATAAATATATTGCCCGGAGCACGAATCAACATCAGAGTTATTCTTCCCAATCTCATTAGATATCGGTTGTACTGGTGGTGGAGATATCGGTTGTACTGGTGGTGGAGATATCGGTTGTACTGGTGGTGGATTACTAATGACAACAGACTCGACGCTATGATTTTCCTCTCTGCCATGGCCAAAAAACTGTGCAGGAATAGCTTTACTAGTACTCGAATTCGTGACATTAAGCGTGAGCCAAATCTCGGTTTGAGTGGATGATATTGGAGTAGAATGATCATGATATGGAAGAGAGGTGGAATTATCTTGGTTGACTATTACGTTTGCAAAGTTGGTGATAAAATAGGTGACCTGTTGAGTATTTCTTCCGGCGCTTAGAGCCGAATAGTCGGATAAAAGCAACACGAAGACTAAAAGAAATGAAGCAATTAGGAGGACAAACCAGGGTTGATTATGGCACCTTCCGGCAACCCGCGATTTCTCCATCAAAACCAGCAGCCTCTTCTTCCTATGAACACTTGATGAGAGAGAGAGAGAGAGAGAGAGAGAGAGATAGAGAGAGATAGAGAGAGATAGAGAGAGAGAGAGAGAGAGAGAGATTAGAACATCACTTGTTTTGTAAGAAACAATTAATAAAGAGAAATGAAAAAAAAGGTTGGGAGAAATGAATTGTTGAGGAAGAAAAGGAAGTGTTGAATTATCAATATGTTGGCGTTCCCATTAATTAAGGAAAGTTTGTAATTATATACGAAACAATTCATTCCCAGGAGAAGCTTCATTGGAAATTCATGGAAAAAATAATTTTCCTCCTTTTAGTTTTTCCATGGCTAAGTTGACAAAACATGGTAAGAATCATGGAGTTTCAATTTCAGACCGTATGATTGGACTTTTTTTTTTTTTTTTAAATTTTTGTATACAGACGATAGCGTTAGTGGTAAATTGTCACATGTAGGAGGAGGGAACTAGTGAAGATCGAAGCCGCACCAAAATGCATACACATTATTACTTTCTACCACTAGAATAAAGCCTCGTCATTTGCTTATGGTTTATTTTTTGGTTGAGAGAAATTGGATGGATTTTTTTGGAGGATTTCATTTGGATTTGTGAGAATATAAGAATAATTATTGTTTGTTTTAAATTTGTGAGAGAAAATACAAATTCATATGTGCATTCTGGTCAGGGCGGTTTGTTTTACCCTACATCCTTTCCTGATGGAGCGCTATATAACTTTCCATAAATAAAAAGATTTAAATTTAAAAGATTACATTTGGATTCGGTGTTTGATCTCATTTCTTGACAGTTAAACTGCTAACTGCAAAATTGAAAGTCAAAAGTTAAAGGGTAACTTCGTTTTGAACCGAAAGTCAACTGTGGAATGTGCATATATACGAGAGGGAGAACTAATATCTAAGGAACTAGCACATAACCACATGAACAAGTCTCCACTAGGTTAGAGGAGGTCATATAATTGACTCACATGAATACGAGAACGATATGTTATGGTGAGGTTGTACTAATGTGTTCCGCTTTGATTTGTTGTAACTGAGTAAGGGGGCATTGTATACGCCTCTTTGTAAATATGTTGAACTTTAAATTGTGGCTTGTTATAGGTAGGTTAACGGCTCGTTGCAAAAGTATTCTTGTGAATTTGACTTGTATTACATATACATATTTTTTTTGTGGGAGTTAATTATGCACACTTGCTCTTAATTATGGTCATTGATTCTTCTTTGAATTGTTTTATCCAACAATTAGAAGAAGAATAAAAAAGTTGCAGCATGTCAAAAAAAGTGGGCATTAATAATTCATCTTTTTCTTGGACTTGGGGGTATTATTTGAGATTACCTCTTTAACAACTGGATTAGATTTTCGATCTGTTGATAAAAAATGATGTAGACTGTCAAAACTCTCGTTGATAAAGTTGTTAAAAACATTTACTTTTTGCATTGGGACATCTTATGTTTCATTTTGCATCTCCTGCAATGTTTATAAATAAAGGTGATCAGCTGGTGGCCTAACTATGCCAGTCTATCATTTCGGAAATTAAGAAGACTCACAAAAACATTTCAATCTCTCCCTGACAACCACGTAAGTCATGGTCTAGTTTGCAATATGTGCCTTGTTTGCTATATTGTTTTACTTACGTGTACAGATTTAGAATAGTCAAACCATAATAGAGGTACATTTTGAGAGCGTTGAGTTTATTAATGAATTAATTACATATAAACAAAGTTGCTTTCCAAATTAAGATATTTCTAAATTACGTTATTAAAAATTGAAATTCATTTTTTTTTTTTAAAGAAGAAAATAAAACAAACTTTGTGCTAATGTCATTGAACATCGGAAGCAAAGAGAAGTTCTGGAAGCCGCCATGGTTGAAATAATAACCGTTGGACTGATTCTGATGGTTGAGGAATCGACTTTGCTGAAATTTCAAAGCCAATCGAAATTGAAGCCACATTCATAAGTACATAATTCAGCAAAAAACAATCATATCAACCATAATTTTGATTGTTACGTGCCTTGTTCGATCATCATTCTTCACTCTTTATTCAAATTTTTTCTCTCTAGATGTTTAGAAATTCTTCTTAGCTATGTTGAATTGCATATATAAAATATGATAATATTGAAATATTTGTTTTGTGTGGCAACTCCATACGCAACAGGCTTAAACGTCATTGCACCATCAATTTTGTTGCTTCCGCTTCACACCATCCCACCTTTGAAATGAAGAGATTTTTCTGTTTATCTGGAATTTAAGTCGATACACTACATGTCATATGATTAGAGAGAAATATATTTTTTTAGTATTCTTCTAATTGTATTATGACATGAGATATACCTACTCGTGTTTTATCAAGTTTATGGTGTTCAATTTGGTTAGATTCTTTTTGGCTTAGAATCTTGTTTCGTTTGTGTATGTAGCATCTCATATCAACAACCAAAAATGCTAAAGTATCATGCTAAATATTTTTTTTGTTTTTGTTTTAATAGTATCGTATATGAGTTTGGATCAAAGCTACAAAAGTCGATCATCGAGTCGAACTCATCTTTTCCAAACAGCCCATCAGTTTTGAAAATTATCCACTTCAGTCTAATACTTACAACAAGTTCCATGGCTTTTGAATGAGCGCTAGTAATTGTTCAACAAGTACCGAATTTTAAGATCGGAAAATTGAGATTTTGAGTTGATGAGAGAAGATGGGGGGAAGGGGATGCAGTGTTTGGAAATTTTATTACTCAAGCATCCATGGATGTCAAGTTATTTGTCTCTATAAAATCTTGTTCTTTGTTTTATTAATTTTATATAATTTACAGTTGCCAACATAAATTTTCTTTCCTATAAAAAAACATAAATTTGTTGTGATCTAAAATTTAGAGAGAAAGAAGAAGGGAGAGAGACGGTAAAGAAAATAAAAGGGCGCGAGGATTTGTGTTGATATTTTTCATGCTTAATTCTTTATTTATAATAATAAGAGGGACAAAATAATTTGCTTCCAACATTTAACATTTAACTTATTAACGCTATCACTCGAATAAAAAAAAAAAAAGGTAAATTACACAAAACTACTTCAACCATGGATCGAACCACAATTTCATACCTCATGTTTTAAATATTGCAATGTCATACCTCAACTTATGAATTCGTTGCAATGTTAGACCTCCGTTAAATTTTCTATCAATTTTGACTGTTAAATGATGACATGACATGAGTAGAGCCCACTCCTTTGACAATTGGAATAAAAAATTAATTAATTATTAATTTTTTTTATTTATAATTAAAATCAATTAAAAAAACAACTCTCTCAGCCGCAACCCTTCCTCCCCCTTCATCCCCAATACTCCGTTACCCCCCTATCACATTTTCCGAGCAACCAAATAAACCAAAGCATATAATTTTTTTCTAGAAAAAAATAAAAATAAAACCCAAGTCAAAAAATCACAAGAAAGTGCAGACCCCATTTTTTATCCCAAAACTGTGCATTGAATTTGAATTCGGCAATTACAAGCAAGCCGCGATTCCCAAATCTCACAAATAAAAATTTACAAACCCTTAAAATCCCAATAGACACTAGTGCGAAAATCAATTTGTGCGATGGAGCAAATTTTATCGCACAAAGTGTGTTTGCGCGACGCTGAACACAAAACGTCGCACAAATGGCTTTTGCGCAACGGACTTTGTGCGACGAAGGTGGCGTCATGCAAAATAGTTTTGCGCGACGCCATCCTTTGTCAAGCAAAATTCCGTTGGGCAAAAGCCATTTACGCGACGCTTCTGTGCCTTGCGAAAGATTTTGGCCCTAAATCAAGGATCTTTACCGTCTTTTTCCCAACTTTGAGCAACGCAGGTGGGCCTTCGTCACGCAAAACAGCTTTGCGCGACACAAGTGGGTCTTCGTCGTGCAAAATTGCTTTGCGCGACGAAGGCTGGCGTCACACAAAGTTGTTTTGCACGACGAAGGCTCACCTGCGTCGAGCAAAGTGAAACCATAAATTATTGTCCTTCTATCATTTATTCTAACACAAGTCAAAAGCCAGAACAGAACAGGGAAAAATACAGACATCCCAACCCTCTCCCTCACCTACAGACCTCCATAGCCGCCCTGATCACACTTATCACTCCAATTCCAACACTTCACTCAAAACTGAGAAAACCCAATTGCCAGAAGAACCATTTAAACCCAATTTTGCTACTTTTCAAAATTTCATTTATTTTTTGATGACTTCTTTTTCTTTTGATTTAGTGCATCTGTTTGTTTTTTTTAGACAAGACTCAAGGAACATGTAGAGATTGAAAGCTTTGAATTTTATTTTCCGTTGTAAAAATGAATCTTTCCTTGTTGATGGCTTTTAGAATGAAATGGAATTGTAAATCAGATGAAATGCGAAGAGAAATTGATTTTTTTTCACTGAGAGAGTTGTAAATTTTTCGTATTGGTGATTGCAGATGTGGTGACTGAGTTCATCGAAGGGCTTGTCGAAACGTATCCTGGGCTGCAGTACTTGGATGGTTTCCCTCAGGTCCTTTTTGTTTCCTTCTGCTCTGTTCGTCTGTG
Source organism: Pyrus communis (assembly GCF_963583255.1). NCBI lineage: Eukaryota > Viridiplantae > Streptophyta > Magnoliopsida > Rosales > Rosaceae > Pyrus > Pyrus communis. Next base: position 42,757,535 of record NC_084803.1, read on the forward strand.
TTAATTTGTCAATGCCGTAGCTTTATGTGTAAAATTAATTTATTTGATTTTCGGAATTTCGCAAATGGGGATTGCAGGTTAAGGTTGTGTTGCGTGCTGATGTTTCCGGTGGGACGTATGACTAGGTTGCGATTATATCAGGTTCGATACCTGGCAATTACTTTTTTATTGATTGCTATGAAAGCCTGCATTGCATTTGTATATTGTATCAGAGTTCAGAAGAGTGTTTTCACTTGAAAATAAAAAAAATTTATATTGGCGTTGGACTTTGTTTACTGGATTAGAATTAGAAGAGTGTTTTCACTTCAAAATAGAAATTTTTTATGTTAGCATCGGACTTTGTTTGATGTATTAGAATTTAGAAGTGTTTTCACTTGAAAATAGAAAAGAATTATATTTGCGTCGGACTGTGTGGCATCGTGGAGCTTATATGCGGAGAAGGGCTAAAAAAAAAATAAAAAAAAAAAACTTTACGCGTCGCGCAAAGTTTATTTTTATTTTTTTTGCTTTTCTTTTGGGATTCTTGCATTGCCTTTTTTTGTATGTATCCACTTATGTAAATGTTTTAAATTGACGATCGAATTAATTCATTGTCTTCATATAGGTTTAAAGAGTGTAGCTGTAAAAAATCATCAAAATCGGAGTTTAAACTACTGTTAAATCGTGATTTTTCGTTTATAACCTTTGAAAAGATTTGTCCAGGTGATTTTTCACCCAAATATAATGTTCAATTTCGATTTCGCATTTATAATTTGCTTTAATCTATACCCAAATGTGTAGCTGTTGAACTGTGCCAACCCAACGCAGTAACTGTGTGCTTAGTTTCAATGTTGTAATGGTTTGCTTACTAGTTTTTCGTGATTTCGCATCAAGTTCTTGATATTTGCTTACATTGCTTCATAGGCCTCCATGTCAATCTGTTGTGGGATTCCTATCTATGTTTTGGAGTTGCAACATGGTTGAACAACGGACCGGATTCGAACTTCTGCAGAAAGCGCTTTCTGTATTTAACTTTTCCGAAGCCGGCAACAATTGAACTAAACTTCTGCTGCCTTTCAAATTTCTTTAATTCTAAAGGAGTTACTTTTCTATGATATGCTTTGAAAATTTTGCCTCTGCACCCAATTTGTCTGTTGGAAAGAACAAGCTGCGGTTGTTTAGAGAAATCTGGATATCATTTTGCTTTCTTGATTTGGATATGATTTGTGGTCTGTTGAATTTGTTCTATGAATGTTTAAATTTTCTCTAACACTATGGTTGGATGAGGAAAATAAACTTGGAATTTGGATTAAAGTCATAATTTGTAAATTGACATGCATCAATTCCCTTGTTTAGATTCATAAATATAAAAATTTAGAATTTCTGCGTAGAAAAAAACTTGGAATTTGGAACCTCCAATTCCTAAGTTTAAATTCCATATAAATAAATGTCATTTCTCAATTTCTATGATTGAGAGTTTAAAAATAACAAATTCCGTATTCAATTTCATTGTTTTTTTGGTTAACCAAACAAGAAAATTCACAAATTCTAGAACATAAAATCCCGTCATTTTAAAATTCCTTAGTAATATTAAATTTCTTCATCCAAACATAGTGTAACATCATCAAATTCTCATTTTAATTGCAAAACAAATAAGCTTTTGGCACAATTAAGCTTTTGGCACTAACAAAGATACGAACAGAAAAAACTAATAAGCATTTGGCACAATTTTTTATGTTCTACACTCTTTTAATTGCAATCAACTAGCTCTATATATTTCTAATTCAGGCTGAAGCTATATGAGTAAATATCATTTAGTTAACTGCCACATAATTAGTGAGTGTTTGAGTTGTAAACTTAGTTAAGAACTAGATAATAATGCTCGCGCGTTGCTGCGGGATTACAAATTGCAGGAATAATTATGTTTGAACGACTACCAAAGTTTAATCTAATATAATCAGCTGATTTTTTATTTTCAGCTATATGAACACATGTTGGAAAAAAATAATAATTAGAGTATGTATAAACATAATTACTTGGTGAACTACTAAATCATGAGAAATTGAAGGGTTTGCAATTAGATGCAACCAAACCCATTAGGCCAAAATGCTAAAACAATACTAAAAAATACAAACCAGAGTTTTTAAATTTGATAAAAAAAAAAACGATTAACATCAGAAACAACGAACAACACATTCGAGTATATAAGACAGCATTTTCAACTGCAAACAAACTCAATCAATGAATACCAAAGGATAGAAAAAACCTTGCAATCCTTGTCTGCAACTTTGGAGGTGATGTAGTTGTGTCAGCTACAAAGACTGGAAATGCATCAAACAAAATAAATAGCAAACTTAGTTATAAGCCTTGAGCTTTATCCAAGCTAAACAACAGTCAAAATTTAGGCACTCCAAAAAATGACAGAAAAATTAATGAGAGTAACATAATTTACACCAATAAACTACCATTGAATTTTAAGTTTGGAATGACTTTTCTCCATATTCTCCAAATCATTAAAACAATCTTATTTACATCATGTGAAAATCTATTTACAACCCTAAAAAGTGTTTTAACTACAGCATAACAAAAGCGTTTTGCAAGAATCTTAGTAGGAATTAACTAATTGAACTAATAAATGTATCTCTAAGTTTCCAAAAGTGTTTAAATTGAAACTAACAGATCGATGACTTAGGTTTCAAAGTGCACTATAAAATTGATTAATTTAAACATAACAATCTCAGCAAAGCAAACATTTTTATATCCTCTAGAAATTTATCTGTTCTGTTACCTACCAAAGCTAAATTGTTCCAAAAGATTGAAAGCAAATGGTTTTCAACTTTGAAATCCCACAACATAAGTAGATTAAAGAAAGAGTTTCTCCAAAATCACAATAACAAAATTTGAACAGAAAATTTATTTATAAATCCAAATTACACTTTTAAAAACTTCGCCAGTTGCTGTTGTTTGTTTCATTTTGGTTTTGGTTTCGGTTTCGCTTTCGATCCACATCGAATATTTCATTCATTTAATTGGAGGTTCGCACATAATTAGGTCACTTAATTTCATCTTATGAAGTCACTTTTGGGATTATGAATGTGAAGGTATTTTGATTAAATTTTAATTGCACTCTTGCAGTGGTTGCAAAGAGAAACAAAAGAGCTCTCTATGAAACTCTTGACAAACTGATCATATTTCTAAGACCCTGTCAAAATCACTTAGTTGAGAACTCCATTGCTCAAATAAGAATATAAATTACGTACTTATTGGTTTCAAACAATTATAGTCATATAAATTCTTTTTCTTGGTCAATGTAGTTTTTTTTTTTTTTTTTTTTTTTTTTTAACTTCAAGAAACTTGAAAAATGAAGGGCAATCATATTGCCTGTAAAGCAACTATCTGAATGTTCATATGATTTTCTATCTTTATGCAATAGGATTTCCACGTATTATCATGAGTGTCTTGGGTGAACCACCATTCTAGACCAACCAAAGCATCAATTTATTATATTAACGTTTCATAACCATCAATTATCGTGATATTATCAAATTGACTTAACCTCTATTTGGATAAATATTATCATGATTCAACAACAGCCCTAAACTTTCAAAAATCCAAATAGAAACAAAAGCATTGGTGTAAATTAACTATCAAACTGAAGAAATCAAAACAAAAGCATATACCTCAAAATGTCAAGCAGCCAAATTCTTCCTCCAACGACCCAAAATTCTGAAAATTCCATGAAAAAGGTAAACCCATTAGCAATTCATAGACTTTATAATAGCTAAAAAATGGGACAATGGTAAAGACGTGGTGAGAACCATCACTCTTTTTGCTTATGTATTTGAAAAGATATTTTATAAGCAGTTTATAGAGTCATTTTGATCATGTTGCATGTAAATTCCTTTCCACAGAGTTTAAAAATTATGGCAATTTATGGTATCAATTGAATAACATGATTGAAAGATTTAAAACGGATACATTCAATTTTTATGTCAAACTATAACATATAGCTAAAGATGTTGGGTCTATATACCCATATCAATCATGTGCTAATTAAAAGTTTATCGATGTACATAGATGATTTCAATCAAGTGATAACATAGTTTGCTTCAACCTAAATGCATGTGCATGCAGATGTTTGTTAATGCATCTCTAAGTAGATGGTTAATCAATTCAAAAGACTATTCTGTCAATTTGCTACTGAACTTTTTGATCACTGTCACTTAAATTATTTTAATTAGCCAATTTACTCACTCTCCATTAAATTTCTATACCCTCCATCCATGTCAGTGTTAAAATTTTGCAGCAGCTCCAATTACTTGTGCAAAATGCCCAAAAATTTTCTGCAAACAAAAGATTCAAGTGTTAGACAATCGTTATGAGATAACCATGATGAAGTGTAAAGAAGAAAGTCAATTGGCAGATCCGTAAAATAGCATGGTCAAAATCAGCAAGATTGTTAAAGTTATTGGCTGAGTTGAGTGTAATTGTACATGTAAAGTGAATGATTTCATGTGCAACTGCTTTTCAGCGAGGTTAATCAGGCTTTAGAAAAATATTATTCCAAAAATTTCAACAAACATAATTAATTTGGTGATTAGAAATAGCCTGCATTGATAGAAACAGAAACTTGAATTCCAATGTCATGATGATTCAGTTCCCATATGCAATTTGATCAAAATAAGATGATGATTAATCCAACCGGTTTCTTCACTCCTATAACGGAAGATCAAAATACCCACATCAGCACTACATAAGTCCTCTAATTCGTATGGAAAACTTGTATTTAACCAACCTACTCTTTTCAAATGGAATTTTCTGTATAAAAAAAATGAGAAAATCAAAAACTTTGCAGCAGAAATATAAAAAATAAAAAAAAATAAAAAAAAACTTACCATGTATTAAGACTTTAATTCCAATTGCCAATTCAAGATCCCTAGCTTTTGATCCATCATGGTCATACTCATAAAACCTTGACCATGAAACCAAAATCATTACTTTGACAAATAAATATAACCAACAACAAAAACAACTAAATTTTCAAATGCCAAAACTTACCAGCTGAGTTACTGAACACCACGATATCGGGTCTAACTCATCTCTCTTCCTCTTATGCTCCAACGCAGTTGAAATCCTGACCATTTCCACCCATCAAAACATAGAAATAATTATATTTCATTTTTGGGTTTACGGAATCAATCAGATATCAATCAAACTAAAAAGGATACAACAAAGCAAAGATTCTTTGGTTCTCACACATTGTCCCTGTTGAATCTTCCCATGAAAAGCTGGCTTTTGTGGCGATGGTGCTCTTTTCTTCCACACTATTGGAATACCATCTCATACTTGGCTTGCAAATTATTCTTCTCCATCTCCTTTGCATGTATCTTTTCCTCCAATTTAGTATAGAACCGCCCAAAGTAATTGTAAATGTTACTTCGCTAACAGAGTTAGCACACAACAAAGGAAAAAATCAGAAAGATGAAAATGCAGAAACAACCACCCAAAAATTCAATATCCATTTTCCCTTCTGTTGCTATTTTTAAGAAAACTATCATCTCCCTCAACAGATTTATTCATGAGATAATTTAAAAAATAAAATAACTTTCACCATTAACTGTGAATATCCTCATAGGGTAACGATTCTCAAAATTAATCCCTACCTACCTCCCATCCAGGATTAAACTTAGTTTTCCAAAAACAAATTATACTGATTGATTAATATTTAGGAGCAATATGGACATATGCAATAACACACTCATAATTTGTGAGTTTTATGTAAATGATCCATTAATTTTCTATCTTAACAGTTAAAACATAAGAAAAACTAAAATATATTTACTCAGATTGATCAAATTGCTTAGTCTAATTCCCAAACTATGTAATGTCAAGATCATCTTTATACAATTATCATGGAACAAACCACAACCAAATTGGTGGATTTTAATTTAAAAACAAAGGTCAAACATATGGTAAAAATTACACTATGTATGGACATTGGATTAAAAACAAAAAACAAAAAGAATGGATCACTTACCGTCTAGTTGATATTGGACTCTCTCATTACACTAATAAGGCCTTCTTCGTACTGCAGAGATAATAAACAAAGCTTAAGTCAACTAAACTAGAGGCAAAATAAGAAATAAATCATAATTATAAAAATAAAAGACAAAAAAAAAGTCGATAAAAATTTGATCAAAGTGAACAGAAGATGATCTTACAATGCCATACCCTATGATCAATGATAATTTGATACAGTGCTGCATGTGGAAATTCCTCAGCCATCTACTGAAGACTGAATCTATGAAAAAATAAGCTGCAGAAGAATAGTAAACTGAGCATAAGTTGAAAAAGAAAACTTGGTTGCAAATTACCAGATAGTTAAAAGTAAACTCATAACCAGGCAGTCTGCAAATGAACTGACTTTTCTCAATTGATTGAAGGCATAGTCTAGTATCTGATTGATAGTAGACAGTCTGCATTGACATCATAATCAGACTACAAATTCAAATTCAAAACACAAAAGGCAAATTAAACACAGAATTCAGAATTCACAACGCAAAATGATGCTTTCCAAAACCGATGTGTTATAACCCCACAATATTGACATATAATCTGTATTTGCATGTAATCACAACATACCAAAAGGAGTAAATACTAAAGACAATCTCCACAAACATATCCAAGAAAAGCTGTTTTTTTTTCTTTCTCAATTTCCTTCCCCAGTTATTTTTATTAGTAATTCAATAGAAAACAAATCTTCTCAAAAGAAAAGAAGGTCGACAGTGCAGTGGATAAGATATCAACTCAGCTAAGAAAACTATAATTGAATTCACTTACGGAGTCCATCAACTGATATCGCGAAACTACTTATCCATGAGTTCTAAAGAAATTGACACCCGTAATGATGCCCAGAAGTGTACCTGATGCAGAATAAACCAGGCTTGGAAAATCAGAAACCCGATCAGTTTCTTATTTTTTCAGATGTAAAAGAATTCACATGTTTATAACTATTGTTGTATGAAAAATAAACATGTTCAAAATATAATTAATGGGATTAAAAACTAATGAATGATACTAATATGGCAGACTCAGATATCAAAGCTTGTGATTTTAATGAAAAATTAAGCTGGTTCACTATCTGTTTAGGGAGCAGTCCAACTCATAGAGTTTGCTAACAAACAGCGATTAACATTTTTCTAAATTATAATGCTTTTGTATTGTATAAAATTACGATTGAAGGGAGCATGACTGAGACCTGAATTGGTTCCTCTGCTTAGCCCAAATTTTTTTCAAGATTTACGGACAAAACCACAAATTCTAGCAAACCAAATAACAAACAGAGACAGAATCAGGAAGCAGCAGAGGCAGGAAACCATACCCAAAACAACTCATAATTTCCAGTGCCTAAAATCCAACCGAAACAGAAGATAGCAAACTAAACATATAAAGATGCTTCCAAATTCGTTGATTAAAAATAAAGCTAAGATCTCATTACAGCTTTGCAATCCACCACCTCACCAGCTAAATCTTACCCTCAAGTGCCGAGAAATGGTGCAGTGGCCAAGTTGTCCTTGTCTCTGTATAAATGAAACTTGCAAAACAAACGAATCAACCAAAAAAACCAAATCATAAATCTCAAAAAGGCCAATGAACAAAACCCATAACACGATCTGGGTTAAAAAATTCACACAAACAAAGATTTAACTTTTGATATTTTTATATGTAACAAAATCAAACCCGCAGTTTTGAACCAAAGAAAACTGAAAAGTTGAACAACCTTACACTGATTCGGTGCTCTCTGAGCAAACCAAGAGCCGAGAACGACAAAAAGCGGGATTTGAGAGCGACAGAACACAAATTCGCGACCAACGGAAGCAAGGGTTTGAAAGGGAAAGAAAGTGAGGTCTAAAAGTGATAGAAAAACAGAGACTAATATTGGAAGCAAACGTAAGTGGGAAGAATATAGGGGAAACGCAACAACCTACGATGATCAACACGTGGGCTGGGCAAATGAATTGGAGTCACGCGTGGCCTAGAAGGGCAATGCCGTCATTTAACTGTGCAACAAAGAGAAAAGCTTGCTGGAAAACCAAACGGAGGGCATTTTCGACACTCCACTGTCCGTGAACAGTACACTGACTTTTGGGTTTTAGTATAGAAAAATAATGTGCACAATTATACTTGTGAGTATCATGGATGCAGCTGTGACTTGACTGATGGAGTCTGGGAGATGTGATATTTAACCAATATTTACAATTGTTGTTGGAGTGGCCTTATTGCTTACAAAAACCATTTTCTCGGACTCGATTATTGTACTGCTATTTGTCGGTGATGCTCGATATGTATATAGAGCTCTATATATTTACGTAATAACTGAACATTTCCTTTTTTATCTCTGCATGTGTCTCCTTATTAGTTCAAGAAAATGCATTTAAAATAGTGCATGTAATATATGTTACAATTACAATTTGACTCTTTTTAATCAATCGTGTTGCCTTGGTTCAAAGCCCTTTTCGTATAGGCTTGAGGCACGACGTGAGGTAAAAGTATATTAATTTTGAAATTTTATATGGGCATCTAGAATCCTCACCAATTTCTGTTTTACACTTTCATCTCTAATGTTATATTTTATGGTTCAAAAAGTGTATAGATGTCGCAGTTGATCACTTGTTGTCGGAGTGTGTCCAATGCGGCTCCTGCTTTATCAGCATCTACTGCTCCAGGAGTGAGTGCTCCATTGATTGGGGAGCCTACTCCCCTTACTGAGGCTACTCCTACAGCATCACAGGTGCTTGTATCATCAACATCATCAGTGTCGGTTCAGCCCCTCAGTGCACGGCGGCCTCACCAATGCCGCCGCGAGCTGGAATCTTCTAATCATGCTTCCTTGTCCTCCAAAGTCGAGGGTGGGGCCTCCCAACCAGGTAGTTTTTTCTAATTCTCACCATGTTGTATTTTTTTTTTCATTTTAAAATTATTATTTTTATGATTGTGAAAATTTGCTGGATTGTGAAAATGTGTTACGGGTTGTGAATTACTGTTTTAAGGTTTTGGGAAATGATATACTGTTAGGGGAGGTTTTGCCAAATTTTCTGTACAAATTTAAGCTTAGGCTTAGGGTTTTTACCATTTAAGTTTTTTTGCGCAGCCAAAAAAAATACTAGGGGGCCTAATCGAATGCTAAAGGAGGCACATGCCGTACGTATGTCCGCCTTCTTGATCAAGATTGCGTATGACTTGCGACATCATGGAGCGGCTACCTCACAGCCGCATAGCAGGATCGTTACTAGCTATGGTTATGTTATTCTAAATTGTTATCCCATGTAGTGGGAGTGTTGGGCACAAATTCCCGAGGAGATGAAGAAACTGGTGCGAGACAAGTTGTCAGTTAGTATATTAATTTTTAACCTTTATCATTTTTTTTTAAATTTCGTTTACAAATGTTATAAACCAAAGTATATTATATCTTAATATTATTTTATTGTTTTTCATATTTGTAGGTCAATTTTAATCTTCAACACATATCCCCTCAGGTCAATGCCTACTTAGAGGAGACCTTAGCAAACCGGTACAAAGATTGGAAGAGCGCTTTTCACAAGTATTTTCAGTTATGAGATGATCCGGAGCTTGCTCGCCTAGAGGGTTGCCCAATTGAGTTGAAGGACCAGCCTGAGGATTGGGAGTGGCTCTGCAAACATTTTACGGACCCAAAATTTGTGGTATGTACATAATACTTTAATAATAATTTACTGTTTTTGTTATTTTTTTAAGCTTTTTTTAATAATTTCTTTCAAATAGTCGCACTAACATGTATATTGTATGTTTAATAGAAGAAATCTATTGCTGGCAAGAAAGCTTGGGACTCAAAGACATTTCTCCACTATTCTGGTTCGAAGCCCTTTTCGTATAGGCTTGAGGCACGACATGAGGTAAAAGTATATTAATTTTTAAATTTTATACAATTAATTTTTTTATTATTGATTAATAAAATTTTCTTAATTTTTTTTTTCTTCAGAAGGGTTCTAAGTTCCCACTGATTGACGTGTTCAAGGACGTTTACGTTCGACCCGGCAATGAGAACACTGAGCAACTTCATGTAAGTATATGTAATTGTTATTATTCTTATTTTTATGAATCGTTCAAATATTATTTATATTTTGTTATTAAACATTATATGTTTTTTCTTTATTATTACAGGGTGCTATGGTGGAAAAGAGCACTACTGTTCTCCAAGAAGCAACATCGCAGCTTCCCCCGAAGACCCCGATCAAGGATGTCATTGTACCCGAGGATGCAGGTCTTCAAATCGTGACTGAGGTCCTGAATCAAAAGTTAGGTTGTCGTCATGGCAAGGTTGTTCGATGTATGGGGAAGGCGGAGGTTCGTGAGACGGGTGCCTCATCTTCCAGATCGTCTATAGGAGATGTCAATTCCTTGAAGGAGGAAGTGACAACCCTAAAAGGTTAGCTTGAGGCCTAGGGCGAGCACATTAGGGCCCAGGACGAGATGATGAATATGATTGTTTAGGCCTTAGCGATGTCCGACCTCCAAATCCCGATGCCAGCACCTGATCTTGCTCCACCTTCGGCTTCCCAGCCACTTCACCCAGCCGATACTCAGTAGCATGATGTATTAAACCTAGAAGACTAATAGTTTTTTCCTTTTTGTTCGGACATCTTGTATGTACATTTTCATATATTTTATAGTTAAATACTTTTTCTTGGTTTATTAATTATTGTTTAGAATTTAATTACAATATTTATTAAAAATTAAATAAATTTTTTTTTGAAAAAAAAAGGAAGGGTTTGCGCGACGAAGAAGTGACCTACATCGCGCAAAGTGGTTTTGCGCAACGTAGGTATTACGTCGCACAAAGTGGTTTCGCGCGACACAGGTCACTTCTTTGTCACGCAAACCCTGCTTTCATTGCCTTGGCGCGACGGTGGATGCGCGACGAAGGTTTGTTGGGCTAATTTTTGAGCGACGTTTTTTTGACTTTGCGTGACGAAGGTCCTGCGTCGCACAAAGTCTTTTTTGTACTAGTGAGATTTACGAGTTACCGGAGTGGGATTCAAATCCCACAAAACTTTCATAGCCATTGGACCAAAACACTAGACTATTTCTCTACCGGAGAAAATTAAGATTTAATTTTTAATTTAAACCCATGATGTTATGGGTAAAATGATTTTTGGGCATCGGTGGAGAATACACGCTATACGAAGGAGAGAAGGAAAAAGAGAAGATGTGCAGACTACCTCACCGAAAAGATCTCATCCCCCGACTCCATCGAGTTCCTCCTCCTTCCCCAGAACGATGCCTTCCACTACTCCAAAATCCCTAGTGCCCTCGATTCCAGCAGTAACGGCAACCACATCAGTAACGGCGATGGCGATTACGCCGCTTCAGTTTCTCACGACGCCATATCCAAGAATCTCCGACAGGAAGCTCATATAGTAGCCGGATCTCGAGTTCAGGTGGCTTCCATGACAAAGGACTTATCGTAGTCAAGAAGTGACGAGAGAGAAGAAAAGGGAGAGAGACACAAGGAGAGATAGGGTTTTTAATAATTTTAATTGTTTCAGATAAAAAATTCTTCACTTATTTAATTTTTAAATTATGAGTGGGTCCCATTATTGCCAAGTCATCATTTAACAGTCAAACTGACAGAAAATTTAATGGAGGTTTGACATTACAACAAATTCATAAGTTGAGGTATGACATCGCTATGTTTAAAACATGAGCTATGAGATTGTGGTTCGATCCATAGTTGAGGTAGTTTTGTGTAATTTACCAAAAAATAAAAGTAATACAAAGTCTAATAGGAAATATCTTTTAGATCCCAAAGGATTTCCCAACTTATCTCTCTATTTAGGATTTACACAATCACATTACGCCAATATTAATTGTAACCAAATTATTATGGATTAAGTACCTAAAACTTCCCAACATTTTAGTGTCATTCCAAATTGGTCTCAACATTTTCAAACATTCCAAAGAAGTGTCCAACTTATTGAAAATATTGCATCTGAAAAGTCTCAATTAATTTTCTCATTAAATGTACATGTGACAATGGGATTCCACTTATTTGCTTACTTGGATACTAAAATAATAGACATGAAGATGAAAAAAATACTAATTAATAAACAAATTCAGGAATAAAATGAAAAACAAAATGAAGATTGGAAAACTTCCTAACAAAGAAGAGGGTTAAGAATTTAGATAGGGTTTCAAGGGGTTTGTTTCTACTCATATAATTTCCTTTTAGTTCTTCTTTGTAGGAAGTGAAGATGGTGGTAGCCACATCATGGCAGTTCATACCATTTCAGCAACCTCCATGACCTTTTTCTTGATGTTGGCGGCTTGAGTTGTAGGGTGATGTTGTGGTTATGCGTTGGGTTTAGAGGTGATGGCCTGAAGAGGGTGCTAGTGACTGTTAGTTGGTGGAGGCCATGTTTCCATGACTTTCTATTGATGTTGGAGGTATAGTAAGCCTTAGTTAATTTAATTGAAATTTAATTGGAATTTAACGGATGTGGCATTTTCAATAAGTTGGATACTTATTTAGAATGTTTAAAAAGGTTAAGACCAATTTGAAATTACACTAAAAGGTTGGGAGATTTAGATACTTAATCCAATTATCATTTACTAAGATTTATCTTGTGTGAATTATGTGTAGGAAATGTACAAGTAAAAATTTCCACACAAGCATAGAAGAGAAGAAATAGTGTGGAGAATGAATTACACGTAAGCTTAGGCCACTTAGTGCTACGATCTAGTAGTATTCCTCTTCACTTGTAAGTGAAATGTCTTAGGTTCGATTCTTGCCAAAGACAAATTTGAACCACATTATTACTAGCTCATTGTGAGGCTAAGCCCACCCTTCCCCTTTAATGTAGATAATATCGTTTGTTCAAAAAAAAAAAAAAATTATACGCAAGCTTAAAATTACTTTGGAATACTTTTGTAACCAATAAAGAAAATACAGGTAAAACCTTTATACACCGTGTGGTGTGAGCCAATGATACTTTGATGTCTAAGTTAGACTTGAAAAAGACATCACAAGCTAATAAGTTTCTTGGCGAAGGAACAATTATATTTCTATAAATGAGCATGCATATATAGTTCCAAGTTTGATCTTGAGGATTCATTTGGGCACGCATGTCGCTTCTTAAGTAGTTGCTGGACTTTTACTTTTCTTCCTTTTTTAGCTTTTTATCTTTTTGTTATTTATTTTATTTGGTCTCGTTAAGAAAGTTTAATTATAAACACACGAGTATCTTCCTATCAATCTAACTTCTTATATCTTCCTATCAATCTAACTTCTTATTACATAGAACCTTTCCTTCTTCTTCTTAACTCACAACTTCTCCTTCTATGAGAACGTAAAAAATAAAAAACACCATAATAATATGTGATTTTGTTCAATACAGTGAGACAATCTATTTCAATTGAAACATTGTGTAGGTTGCTTAATTAACAAAATTAATTTAGATAAAAGGAAAAAAATAAACACAATTGATTTATTCTATAAAAAGGGATTTTGGTAATAAAAATTGATTTTGATTCCAGTTCTGAAAAATTGTAAATAGTTTCAATGAGAATTAGCTCTATTTTCATTCATGACAGTAACATTTTAATTGGAACGTCCAACTCCGAGTCATGTTTACTCCGATTCTTGTTTACCCTGATTGCTACTTACTCCGAGTCATGTGTTACTCCAATTCCTGATTACCCCGATTCCTACTTACTCCAATTTTTGTTTATCCTACTTCCTCCGATTCTTGTTTATTCTACTTACTCCGATTCTTCGTTAATAGACGCATCCTACGTGTCTTCACAATTCTTCGTTTAACGCTTCATTGATGGGATACTTGCGCAATATGTACTTCCATGCCTAAGACCACTTGAGAATATCGTTGAACTTGAAATCTTCTCTTAATAATTAGGACTGATTCGGAGATGCTCTCAAACTTCTCAAGTGACCCTTCTCAGAAAATACAAGTTCAAATTGCCTGCCAGTCCCTCTGAAGGAGGAGCTAGGTTTTCCGTTTTCCCCATGCCAATGCTTCCTCCAGAGTCCTTGAGGGAAGTTCATCCATCTCCCCTCTAGCGCTCCAGCCTTGGCAGCTTTGAGAAAGCAAGCACCATACAGGAGTTGAAAAGAACACGCTTGCATAGTTGTACTGCACGTTGTTGCTATTGCTGGGCAATGCCATAGCCGTAGATGATAGACAATCTGCTGCACGGGAAGTATGTTCTTTCCAATGGCATGTGATCTCTAAATTACTCATGAAATACTTCCACCCGACATATGCAAAGTTCTGTAAATTGGCATAAAAGAATTCAAATTCATTCCCCCATTACATTACACGATAAACTTACTATTTCTCATGATAACTTGATATTACTCTATTAGTTATTATTGTGTATGTTGCAGTCCTATTGGATTAGGAATGTGATTGTATAAATCCTAACATAACTATGATATCCTTATGGGATTCTACCATATCTCTTAGACTAGATATTATCATATTAGGGTTGTAATCCTAAATGGGTAAGGAATTAACCTTTCCTACTACTATAAAAAAAGGCACTATGAGGTGGAATAGAACGCACCTCACAATTACACGTCTCTCTCTTCTCTCTCTATGCCGCACCTCCTCTTTCCCTCTTCTTGCCGTGTTCCATTGATTAAATGACAATGTAGAACTGAAACCAAAATTACAATCTAGGTCAAATTCCTTACCAAAGTGTGTTTGGACTCGTAGTTCCTACACTGCCCAAGGTAACCCTGTTGTGTTACAAGTGGGAAACGAAGCGTATTGAGATGAATGAAATAGTGTGATATGATGCACGCCAACCATCTCGACTTCAGAATTCTGGACCGACGATTGAACCATGGGTATTTTCACCCCTATTTTCTGCAGATTTGACCCATCCTGGCTCAAATTTTACACTTGGAGTCCATTACACTTTTACCACCCATAAAGAAACCTACTATCCAAACTCTTCCATCCTGCGTAGCGAACAACACTTGCCCTAACAAGTCAAAGAGTTAACAAGCGCCCTCGCATAACAGACGACTTTGGTCAATAAGCTTTTACAGTGTGCCTTAGACGAGGTCTCCCGAAATAGGACAAAGGCAGACAACGACCCTTTTAAGCAGCATCCTGGCAAATAGCCCCTTCACTAGCCATGAATCGAGTGTTCAAGCAGCATACACTCCCGCCTGGGCTCTCGGGCTAGCGTATGCTCTTGTCTTAAGAGCGTAGAAGTGTGCACTCCCGACTAGGCCCACAGACAAGCATACTTTCACCGTTGGGACCACACTCCCATAATTAACATGTACAACCTTCCAAGCTAAGTGTTTATTCGTGGCTAGGCCCGCAAGGAGCATCCTCTACCTCACATCGGAATAGGCAGCATGACGGACAGAGAGAAGTAGTTACCTAATCTGGCTTAAGTTCAACCCGCAACTTACAAGTAACTTACTCACCTGCCAGGAATGGACCACATGCACCACAGCCGCGGGATAGACGAACCGAGCATAGGGAATAACATCCTAGACCAACAGGTCATGACCGGGGGCAGACAGAAGCTCTACTGCCCTAGCAGAGGCAAATTCAAGAAGAAATAGAGAAACTCATCACTAAGCGATTACGCGGATTTTAGTGCATTAAGACCACTGACGTAGCACTCAAAAAAGACGTAGCCTATATGAACAGCTCACCTTTTATTGACAAGATCGAGCAGATGGAACCACCCCATATACACTAGCAAATTCAAAGATTACTTCTGTTCCTACAAATATAGTAACTCAGCCTAATGACGGGCCGGGGGTAGACGGGTACCAAAATGACACACAACCTTACCACCAAGAACCAGGGGTAGGTCTTGTTCTTATCACCCTAGATGATTCAATACTGGAGCAGCACATCACCAGTAGCCGAGCGCCGCAGACTTAGTGGTTCAATTTTTCCTGTTGCGCACAACTTGACCCAAGCTGGCCCCAGCTCCGTGCTTATATCTGTGTTTACCCGCTATTCGGCTCCCAGCTTCTGGCTTCCGGCCCCAACCCCTGCTAGCAAAAGACTTAACGGTGAAGAAGCTTGCAATCCATTCAGATTCTCAGCTGACCACCCATAACTTTTCAGCGCGAAAATGTAAAGTAATTCCCTGACACCCATATGGATAAGCTCTTCAGTGCGAGAGGGTACATTAATTCCCCGACATCCATCTGGGTATGCTCTCTAGTGCTAGAGGGTAAACTAATACCCTCGACGCCTTTCGGGGTAAGCTCTCTAGGGCGAATGGGTAAACTAATTCGCCAACATCTATCTGGATATTCTCTCCAGCATGAGAGAGTGAACTAATTTCCCGATACCCATTTGGGTATGCTATCTAGTGCGAGAGGGTAAACTAATTCTTTAAACCCATTTAGGTATACTCTTCAAAGGAAGGGGGTAAACTGCCTATGTATTTCCACACAACTACTCATTTTGATGTGATTAGTTAAATAATTTTCATATTCTACGAATCTTTATCATGTTGTGATGCAGGCTACACAACTCAAAAGATCGAATACTTGAAGATCAGTTAAGCAACAAATGGTTAAAAGGCAACAACCGATGGCAAACTCAACAACTCGATGCCCTAAGAAGCCAAAATTCACGAGCATAGTGACTCTGTTGGATCATCAACTTTTTTCAAAGCAGCATGCCCAACCAACAGTTCTATGGCTAAAAGTTTTTCACGACGCTTTAAGCAAGCAAAGTTTAAAGAAAAACGAAGATAGAGTAAAGCGAAGAAAGTAGTTTATTAAATTTCTAGCAAATAGAAATTGATAAAATTATACGAAGATCACCAGAATATGACATAAGCTAAATAGAGCAGACTACTCATTTAGCTGCTTGGATGACCGTGGGCTCTCTAGTAGCCATCCTGCCTTCAGCAACCACTTTTTACTTAATAGTTTACTTATCTGACACTTCTTCTATAGCAGCTTCGATCTTGGCAGCTACATCCTTGATTGCTCCATCTACGACAGCTGAGAAATCAAACTTAAGCAGTTTCCTCCTTTTTAGCAAACAACACAAACGTGGCAGTAGCAGAAAAGCTTTGATGCATCTTTAACAGCCAAATCCATTTTTCCAAGTGATGGCATTTCGTAGTCAGTCTCTAAGCTCTCGATTACACTTACTGACATATGTTTGGGCATCATACCTGAAAGTGTAACCCAGGTTCATACTAGGACCACACAAGCTCAATTCCTAGATCCCTATCTATTAAACAGTTTTACCTTTGTGCAACCTTACCTTACGTAAGATGAACTCCTTTGGTCTTCACGAAGTGGCAGCTCCACTTGAGCTCTTCACCTTATGGTACAGATATCAACTCAAATCACGAAATGATATGATTTATGATATACATATAAAATCTATTCAAATGACCAATCATATTCTCCAGTTAAACAGTTGAAAGAAGAATCTAACTTGAATCCAAA
The DNA here is from genome assembly GCF_963583255.1 of Pyrus communis. Classification (NCBI taxonomy): domain Eukaryota; kingdom Viridiplantae; phylum Streptophyta; class Magnoliopsida; order Rosales; family Rosaceae; genus Pyrus; species Pyrus communis. The sequence continues at coordinate 42,775,020 of NC_084803.1, forward strand.
AGCTTGGTCTAAAAATGGATTTAAAGCTTAAAACTAGACCAAGAACTTAATGCAAAACCTTAAACAATGTAACCCTAATATACAATGATTGGGTGTTTAATGCATGAACTTAGTTTTGCAACTAGGGTTTCATAAATAAGGGGGAGGAAAAAGGTGGAAGCATAAATACTATATCTCTCTCTAAACAATATGCACTAGCAAAAACCCAATTGAAAAGGAACCCTAGCTCCCTAAAAGCATCAATTTGTTTTACTTACCAACTAAGAACACTTGTCATATTACAAATTGATCAGAAAATATTAAGGGCTGAGATCTGACCATCAGCATAAAGCTGTCAGGAAACCTATGTGGGTAGCTCTTAATTTGCATGCCTAGCTAGCTGGAAAGCAGCGAGCAATTTTGACTAGACAACAACACTAAACAGAATGCATATACATGACCAACACCCAGACATTTGTGTTAATATTGTCTTCTTACGGTAGGCTGCTAAATCATATTTTTGTTGCATTAACCATGAATCTTTATTAACATCAAAAAGTAAATTGATATTTTATATGTAATATAAAAGAACAAAATAGTTAGAAAATAAGAGCACATCTGCAACTACACATTTTACCTTCACAACAGCCCATAATTTATCTCGCAATGATCCCTATCGATGAACTCAAACTCACTGATCCAGCACCTAAATGTTGTCCTTAGCCATTAAATTGAACACCAATTTGTTTGGCCTTTGACACAACGTTATAATCTACCATTGTTGGACCTCTTCCCTTTTTATTTTTTGCTTTATTCACATCATCACATGAGTCCATCTCGTCACCATCTAGCAAGTCATCAAAATCCATAGACACCTAAAAATTGAAACCAAATATGTAGACAGAGATTAACAAAGGAATGTTTTGTGCCCTAGAAGAAAAAATGAATTTGGAGAGAAAGATTTCGTGGAGTAACCAAATGCAACTACCAGACCACTCAATTGAAACCAAATTTATAGAGAGAGATCAGTGAATAATCTTTTGCATCCTAGAAAAAAAAGAAATATTTGAAGAGAAGGATTGAGGGGATAACCAAATACAACTGCAAGCAACTGATGGAAATTTTTTCGTGGGTTTTTAATTACTTTTACTTTCCAATAAAAAATATTTTTCACTTTTATTATATTGGTTGTTTTACAATTATATCGTCATCATCCGAACCCTTGACATCTTCACACTTCTCCGTTGCCGGTTCTCCAACTAAACCACCCACCTTTGCTCATACATTTGAGGGACTGGCCAAATCAACAGTCTCTACGAACTCATTCCAACCCTTTTCCTCCACAGCTCCCATTACCTCTTCCCCTCTTGATCCCTCGCCTTCCCTCATTTTGTCATTGTCCCTTAATTCCTACTCTTGATTCCCCTCCTTACCCACTGGTTTTTCCTTCCCTCCCTCTAAACCATTTTTTTCTTGACCCCTTTTTCACCACCATCATCTTCTTCTACCTTTTTTTTTTTTTTTTAATTTTCTTTTTTTAATTTCTTCTTCTTCTACAATAGTTTTTACATTACTGCCAATTTAACCACCATGGCCTTCTTTTGTTTCCACTTATTTATCTCCTTCCTCTTCTTTTGCTTTTTCATCTTGTGCTTCGTCATCCCTTTTCATGTTCTCATTCTTCTTCATCTTCTCATTCTTCTTCAATTTTTTCTTCCACATCATTTTTTCCTTCATCTTCTTCCTCGGTATTCTCTTCCACAAGTTTTTCTTGTACTACCCTCCTTAATTCCTCCACCACGCTTGACAGCTCTTCCACTTTCTTCACCAAATTCCTGTCTGATATATCCTTCTCATGGGCCAACCGTGTGAATGACACCTTCAACTTTTTCAACTACATTTTCAAATCACCGATATCATTTGTGTCAATAATCAAGTACTCAACAATCACAACATATGCATCGTCCACCCACATCTAGTACTCTGTGTTCCTCTCCGCTTCAGTTGGAACAATTTTTCTAATCCCCACAACCTGCCATTTAAAGCCACACATCATAAATACATTTCTCACGCACACAATATTCACACACATGCACTTTTAGTCATACAGTTCAAAATTTTATACCTCTTGGCTCTCGATTATAAACAACTACAGTTGCTCGTGGATCAACTACTTCTTCATTGTCTCCCACCATAAAATTCTTAGTGCAGCTGCTGGATCTACCATCTTGCAGTAATGTAAGGGCTTCTCAAGTTGGGGAACTTTTTCGTATACCTACACCTGCATGTATTCATCAATTAATGAATACTCAATCACATTAGTAAAGCTAATACTACCAATGAAAGTAACACTAAGAGACAATGAACTATTTATAAGTATTTTACTTTATCTGTAACAACCCATCCCTAATTTTATAATTTTATTAATTTTAAAAGAGTGAATTGACGAAAATGCCCCTAGAGGCAAGAATGTTGATTTTCATTGACCATCGCATAGTGAGACGTATGACCCATTATTTAGGGTATTCTTGTAGTAATCGACGATAAGAACACGTGGGCACAAGCGGAACCGAATTCAGAGCTACAATGAAGATTCTACCGATTACTGAGGACATTTTTGATAAATTCACTATTCTAGATATGCCCTTATTATTTTTAATATTTTCTTGGGAGATTTTTTTCTACTTTTTCTTTCTATCTGGTGGGATCCCCACTCCACCTATCTCGTGTCCCCCAATCCTCTTGGACCTCTCATTTTCTACCACCTCACCCCACTCCCATCTCTCAAACTCTCATCCCTTTCCCTTCTTCCTCGGCAAGCACTGAGAAGGTGCAACAACCTCGAACCACCACCAATTGTCGTCGCTACATCAAATTGAGACACAAACTCCATTACAACTTTGGATTCCTACACCTTCTGCCATTTCCTACAAGCAGCCCAACAGGTGTGGGACATTTATGGAGCCAAAAATAATCCCAAAAATCATGGAGTTGACACGTGGATTATTCCCCAAGAAAAACAAGACTAACCCTATTAAATGAGTAGGGAGCAATCTCATTCACCACGCGCAGCTGAGTTAGAGCAGGCAGAGATCAATGACTGCTCAAGACACCCCTGCCCGTAGGAAAAGTCGAAGGTATTTATAATAGGATAATTCCTTATTCTTATCATAAATACATTCCTAATCAGAGAATACCTCTTTCAAGTAAGTAATCCTAATCCCATTTATTTAGGATATTTACCAACTTACTCCAAGATATTTGTTTACACAAATATCTTGGAATATTCTCACCCAAAATACCACCTAGGGCCGGCCACCCCTAAACACTAGAGGGCCGGCCCATACTCCTCTTCTCTCCTTTAAATACCCACTTTATCTCCAAAATTCATGAGGCTTTTGCTACCCGCAAACTTCTAAACACATTCTTTTCAGAATTCTAACTTTTGCATCGAAGATTCTTTGGCCAAAGCCCCCCTCCCCGGGTTCGTCATGGGCGTGTGAGGCTTTTGGCCTTAATTTTAGGTGTTATTATTTTGCAGCCGCAAATTCGTCAATCAAGGGAAGGTGGAAATTTGCAGTTGGAAAAAGCTTTGAAAAACTGCTATATAATTTATTATAAACTATTAAATAATACACAATAAAATTTCTATAAATGCAAGAATAACAAGGAATAGAAGAACCTTAAGAGATCAGAATTTGATTCTACAACTTTAAGACAAGATTGCCCTTAGTGGTGCCTCAAGGTTTGCATTGGCAAATGTCTCCCAGGATACAACAATCTTTCTTTTTGCTGAAGTAGCATTCCGCTCCACAAAGAACAACGAACCAAAAGTGTTTAAACTCTCTCATTATCAGATACTAAACTACTCTAATTTTTAATTGATTTCTAGATGCAAAACTATATCTAGAATGCTTGACTTGGTGGTCTATTTATAGGTTTCGACATGCCCCCTTTTCAAAGGTTGTGTTTGCTTTGAAAAGACAAAGGATGCAATCTTTGTTCAACAGTCATATCACAACCTTGTGGAAAAGCTAGAGGAAACCGTTTCGTTTTCCAACTGATATATACCAAAGGTATATATAGCCAATTCAAGACTAACCCATTTTTCTATTTTAATTTCCATTCACTTGAATATTTAATATTTAAATATTAATAATAGGGTAAATTACATTTTCATACCTCAAATTTGGGGCCTATTTCAATTCCTTACAACATCTTCAAAACATTTCACTTTCATACCTTAAGTACTATTTTATTTCAAAATAATATATCCGTTACATTTTCCATCCATAGATCCGTTAAGTGCTGACGTGGCTGCCACATAAAGTATTTTTAGGAATGAGTCCAATTATCTAATTATATGTTTTTATTTCTTTTATACTCATTTTATATTTTCTAAAAATATTAAAAATCAATTAAAATCTTTTAATATTATGCATTTTCCAACTCCAAAAAAATATATTTAATATCTTATAATAAAAAAACTAATATACTAACATAAATTTATCTGGAAAACTTTCTACCCTAACTCAAGTAACAAATATATGAATGTATATAATACCTATACGTGAGATATGAAACCTAATTAAAAGGTAGAAAAAACATAACATACCTACAAGTAAGACACATTAATCTGTGACAGGTTGATTATAAAAAAAGAATTTGTCATATAGGTAGATAAATATAATTAACTTATGATATAGGTTGATTATAAAAGTTAAAAATAAAATCTATAAATGGGTTTTAAAGCAGGAGGAAGAACGAGAAATAACAAAAAAATAAATAAAAAGAAATAAGCAAAGAGATAATTGGGAAGCAATTTGATTTTTATAATAAATATTATCATTGAACAGATAATTATTGATAATTAAATAATTAAATATAACAATTGGACTTATTTTAATAAACTGGACTATTCCTACTATTGGCTCAAAAAATTGGACTTATATCAAGTTTTCCCTAATAATAATAACTAAGTATAAATTGTTTGTATGAATATATTTTTGTATATCATAGCAGCTGTACATAGGTAGAGATTTATACGAGGATGCGATGCTATTCTAGGTAAAAGAAAGCTAATTACAACCAATCACTATAATTAATCCAATCCTCTTATTGTGTCCTACAATCACTCCAAGCCATATATGTTAGTTGACTATTTTATTTCCTTTAACACTCCCCCTCAAGTTGGAGTGTGGATATCAATAACACCCAACTTGCCAAGATGCGAATGGAAGATAGGTGCTCTCAGTGGCTTTGTAAACATGTCTGATATTTGACGTCCCGTGTGCACATGAGAGGTCTTGACCTCTCCCCTCTGAATCCTTTCACGAACAGTATGACAATCCAGTTCTATGTGTTTGGTTCGTTCATGATACACAGGGTTCGCTGCAATATGTAGAGCAGCTTGATTGTCGCAGAACAACCTTGCTGGCTCAGGATGGTTTACACGCAAATCGTTCAATAAGTTCCTTAGCCAAGTAAGCTCACAAGTGGTTGCAACCATGGAGCGATACTCGGCTTCTGCTGAAGATCTTGTCACCGTGACTTGCTTTTTACTTTTCCACGGCACAAGTGATTTACCAAGGAAGATACAAAAACCTGTCACTGATCGGCGTGTGATCGGACATCTAGCCCAATCCGCATCACAGTAGCCAATCAAATTAAGTTGATTCACCGTAGGAAATAGTAACCCTTGTCCTGGTGCTTCTTTCAGATATTGGAGAAGACGATGTACTGCCTTAAGGTGATGAAGTGTCGGTTCTTGCATGAACTGACTGAGATTATTTACTGCATACGTAATATCTAGCCTTGTAATGGTAAGATAGATCAATTTTCCAACCAAACGTCGATATCGAGTCGGGTCCTTGAGGGCATCACCACCTGTTGTCGTCAACACTAAATCAGGTTCCATAGGTACCTTGGCAGGTCTTACGCCAAGCAAGCCAGCTTCCTCCAATATGTCCAGGGTATATTTTCGTTGGCAAATGGAGATCCCAGCTTTGGACCGTGCAACTTCGACACCAAGAAAATATTTTAATGGTCCGAGGTCTTTAATTCGAAAACATCCACTAAGAAATTGCTTGAGTTGACTAATGGCTTCCTTATCATTTCTTGCAATGATCATGTCATCAACGTAGAGCAACACCACATTAATAGAGTGTCCACAAACCTGAGTGAATAACGAGTAATCCGCATGAGACTGTTGAAAGCCAATTTCTTGAATGGTAGATGAAAAACGTTGGAACCAGCTGCGAGATGCTTGTTTGAGTCCGTATAATGACTTGTGAAGTCGACAAACCATAGTCTCCCCCTGTCGACAATAACCAGGAGGCGGTAACATATAGACTTCCTCATGCAGTGCACCGTGAAGGAAAGCATTTTGGACGTCCATTTGGTGAAGAGACCAGCTGCGAACAACAGCAATGGTCAAGAGACAGCGGACAGTAATGAGTTTAGCAACGCGAGCGAACGTCTCTTTGTAATCAATGCCTTCGCGCTGCGTGAACCCTTTGGCGACAAGGCGAGCCTTGTAGCGTTCGATGGTACCGTCGGAATGGTACTTGATTTTGAAGACCCATTTACAGCCAATGGGGCGTTGGTGAGGGGGTAAATGAACCATAGTCCAGGTGTGATTGGCTTCAAGGGCTTCAATCTCAGAATTCATAGCTGCAAGCCAGTGAGGGTCATGGCGGGCCGGCTCATAAGAGGCTGATTCAACCAAGTGAGAGACATTATGAACAAAAGAACGGTGAGCAGGAGAGAGACGAGAATAAGAAACATACCGTTGAAGGGGATAGCGCGTGCCGGACATGGTGGAAGAGATGGCGCTGGGCTGAAGCAAAGTAGCATGATGGGTCTAATAGTCACGAAGATGGGCATGTGGATGTTTAATGCGGTCGGAGCGACAAAGGGGAAGAAGGGGTAGCGGAGGAGACGGCGCAGAAGCTGGCGAGGAAGTGGTGTCGGGGGGGGGGGGGTGAAAGAGGGATGTCAGGAGAAAGTGAGGGAGTGGGTGATGGAGGGAGGTCAGCATAGCATAAACACCCAAAAACCCGAAGATGAGAGTATACAGGTAGTATCCCATGCAAGAGTTCATAGGGAGATTGATGAGAAAGCAAGGGTGTTGGAAGGCAATTGATAAGGTAACAGGCAGTTTGTACACTCTCCCCCCAGAACTTTAAGGGTAGGTTAGCTTGAAATCGTAAGGCACGGGCAACATTCAAAATGTGACGGTGTTTGCGTTCAACGACCCCGTTCTGTTGAGGGGTGTAGGCATAGGTGTGTTGAAAGAGGGTGCCACGTGTGTCTAAAACCGATCGCAGAGATACGAATTATCCCCCATTGTCTGCACGGAGGGTTTTAATGTCACGATTAAACTGGGTTTTGACCCAAGAAAAAAACGAGTGCAACAAGGTTTGTGTGTCTGATTTAAATCGCATGAGATGAACCCATGTGAAACGAGTAAAGTCGTCTACAATGGTGAGGAAGTAACGTGCCCTAGAGGGTGTATGGATTTGGTGTGGCCCCCAAATATCACAGTAGATCAAATCAAAATGTGCAACTGATTTTATTGAACTGGAAACAAAAGATGAACGAGTTTGCTTTGCTAAAGGACAAACATCACAAACATGTGTAAAATCAAAAATAATTTCTGGAATGGTCTGGGATAAAGAGTGAAGAGGAGTTGAGGATGGGTGCCCAAGACGTTGGTGCCACAGTGCCGAGGTACGGTTGACATGGTGGGTGAGATGAGGGTTTTGTGTTGGAGTGAGGTAGTAGAGTCCATTAAACTGCTTGCCCAGGCCAATCATCCTCTTTGTAGCCATGTCCTGCACAACACAAAAACCCGGGTAGAAAATCACATTACACTTCAATGCCCAAGTCAACTTACTCACAGACAATAGATTCACACGAAATTGTGGTACATGCAAAACTTCATCAAGGGTTATCTTGGGTGACAGTTTAATAGACCCAATGGATTCAATCGCAGCATGTCCGCCATTTGGTAAACCAACAAAATCATGTTGGGTTTTAGTGTGATTATGGCTGGGTGATAAGTGAGAAATATGATATGTGGCCCCGCTATCCACGATCCAATACAATGTTGAACGCGGATCATGTTGTGTAAAATTGCAGTTGGGTGTATAGATACCTGTTGCATGTACAAGTGGCAGATTGGTACCAGTCTTATTGCGAAGAAGGGCCATGAGTTGATGGTATTCCTCGGTTGTGAACGTTGGTTGATTGTTGGAGGTTGTTGCTTTGGTTGGGTCAATCTGAGCAGCTGGCAACGGTAGTGTTTCAACATTGTTGGAGGCTGGAGGTGCACGCCTATTTCTGGGCTGCACATTCTTCCCGTGCCATTTGTGTCCTTTAAGGAAGCCAATAAGGAAAAAACAACATTCGACTGGATGTCCTCCGTCACAGTAGCTGCATTTGAAAGTCTTTCGTGAATTAGGGTTGTTGGCACCATAGCCTCATTTTGGTGCTGTCGAATGACTGGTTTGCATTACATGGGCAGTGGGTTCACGACGATTCACCACATTCAATTGGCGTTCGTGTTGAAGAACCAATCCATGGACTCGTCGTGTATCCGGGAGTGGGCTCGTCATCAATATAGAGCCTCGTATGGTTGAGTAATTCTCGTTCAGTCCTATTAAGAACTGCATGACTCTCTCTTTCTCTTCCCTGTCTGCATGTGCCTTGGATCCCTCGCATTCACAAGTAATGGGCTCATGATATGATGCTAATTCATCCCAAAGAGCTTTTAATTTTGTGTAATAATCTGAAACAGATAGCTGTCCTTGTCGGTGTTCGGCAATTTCTTGTCGAATCTGATAGATCCTGGAATCGTTGCCTTGCGAGAATCGATCCTTAAAGTCCCTCCATGCTGCTGTCGCAGTTTTGTAGTAGAGTATACTGTGAGCAATGTTGCCCTGCACGGATTGCCAAATCCAGGACAAGACCATGTCATTGCATCTCTGCCAAAATGTAACGGATAAATTATTTTGAAATAAAATAGTACTTAAGGTATGAAAGTGAAATGTTTTGAAGATGTTGTAAAGAATTGAAATAGACCCAAAACCTGAGGTATGAAAGTGTAATTTACCCCAAATTTAATACTACTATTTAAATTATTAAATTTCTAACATTTGCATCTACAAACGGTTATGGCGGAAGCAGTCTAAATCCAGCTCAAATGAATTGAAAAGTACGTCTTTTCTTTGGAACCCATTGCACAGCCTCCAACTAAAGTCCCTTGATTTTCTTCATTGTTGTTTAGAACTTATGTGAGGTCGGACAACACAAGCACATACCAACTATAACTGGGTTTGGGACAGGAAACAAGTTTTCGAATGGGAAGGGTGTTTTTTACGGCAATGATGTTTGAGCAAACGCATGAGACGGAGTGTTTTTGTAAGAGGACAAGACTTACATAATTAAGACGAAAAGTGTTGATGTTAGGGGTACAGTTTAAACCCAAGAAGGTTTGAATCCAGGTCGGGTACCATTTTAATTAAGTGACGGATACTTTATGGTCTCGGTTTCATCCTAAGCTCATTCTGATGGAATCATTTTCAGCTGTTCAATTTTCAACCAATGAACCACATTCCGTTCCCACGCATGATCCGGAAATTGTTGTTCACACCTTTGAAATCGCGATCTGGTTTAAGTGTATCCTATGGTCCTTGAATTTAATTTCCTTTATAGCTAGTAGGCCCCAGTACGGTTGGTGCGTGGTAGTTAAATTAGTAGCTAACTGACTATGAATTTTCATTAAACCCTGATAATGATTTTGCGTGGGACAATTATAATAAATAGGGGCTTTTAGATCCAGGTCCAAAAACGTAAGGAAACTGTTGTTCACACCTTTGAAATCGCGATTATGGTTTAAGTGTATCCTATGGTCCTTATGGTCCTTGAATTTAATTTCCTTTATAGCTAGCAGGCCCCAGTACGGTTGGTGGGTGGTATTTAAATTAGTAGGTAACTGACTATGAATTTTCATTAAACCCTGATAATGATTTTGCGTGGGACAATTATAATAAATAGGGGCTTTTAGATCCAGGTCCAAAAACGTAAAGTATTTTTAGGAATGAGTCCAGTTATCTAATTATATGTTTTTATTTCTTTTATACTCATTTTATATTTTCTAAAAATATTAAAAATCAATTAAAATCTTTTAATATTATGCATTTTCCAACTCCAAAAAAATATATTTAATATCTTATAATAAAAAAACTAATATACTAACATAAATTTATATGGAAAACATTCTACCCTAACTCAAGTAACAAATATATGAATGTATATAATACCTATACGTGAGATATGAAACCTAATTAAAAGGTAGAAAAAACATAACATACCTACAAGTAAGACACATTAATCTGTGATAGGTTGATTACAAAAAAAGAATCTGTCATATAGGTAGATAAATATAATTAACTTATGATATAGGTTGATTATAAAAGTTAAAAATAAAATCTATAAATGGGTTTTAAAGCAGGAGGAAGAACGAGAAATAACAAAAAAATAAATAAAAAGAAATAAGCAAAGAGATAATTGGGAAGCAATTTGATTTTTATAATAAATATTATCATTGAACAGATAATTATTGATAATTAAATAATTAAATATAACAAAGTAGACTTATTTTAATAAACTGGACTATTCCTACTATTGGCTCAAAAAATTGGACTTATATCAAGTTTTCCCTAGTGTTTATCTACCTATATATCACAAATTAACTGTGTTATCTACCTATACAATAAGTTTTTGTTCGTAGTCTATCTGTATCATAGATTATTTTGTATTATCTATCTATACAATAGGTTTTTGTTCATAGGCTACCTCTATCATAGATTCTACCTACATCACAAATTTTTTATCTACCTCCAGCAATGTTTCTTTTAATTTTTGATAAACTTATAAGATTTGTAATAATGTCTTTTTAATTAAAAAACGGGTAGATAAAGGTATTTGAAGATTCAAATTTTAAAAATTCAAATTTAAAGAATTAAAAAAAAAATTCCAGGGGCAAAACAGGTGTAATAGAAAATGAAATAAAATTGGACCCAATTCAAAAACAGCTGAATTTTTTGGACCTGAATCAAAGTGTCAGTTACCTACTAATTTAACTACCACCCACCAACCGTACTGGGGCTTGCTAGCTATAAAGGAAATTAAATTCAAGGACCATAGGATACACTTAAACCAGAATCGTGATTTCAAAGGTGTGAACAACAGTAAGACACATTAATCTGTGACAGGTTGATTATAAAAAAAGAATCTGTCATATAGGTAGATAAATATAATTAACTTATGATATAGGTTGATTATAAAAGTTAAAAATAAAATCTATAAATGGGTTTTAAAGCAGGAGGAAGAACGAGAAATAACAAAAAAATAAATAAAAAGAAATAAGCAAAGAGATAATTGGGAAGCAATTTGATTTTTATAATAAATATTATCATTGAACAGATAATTATTGATAATTAAATAATTAAATATAACAAATTAGACTTATTTTAATAAACTGGACTATTCCTACTATTGGCTCAAAAAATTGGACTTATATCAAGTTTTCCTAGTGTTTATCTACCTATATATCACAAATTAACTGTGTTATCTACCTATACAATAAGTTTTTGTTCGTAGTCTATCTGTATCATAGATTATTTTGTATTATCTATCTATACAATAGGTTTTTGTTCATAGGCTACCTCTATCATAGATTCTACCTACATCACAAATTTTTTATCTACCTCTAGCAATGTTTCTTTTAATTTTTGATAAACTTATAAGATTTGTAATAATGTCTTTTTAATTAAAAAACGGGTAGATAAAGGTATTTGAAGATTCAAATTTTAAAAATTCAAATTTAAAGAATTTAAAAAAAAAATTCCAGGGGCAAAACAGGTGTAATAGAAAATGAAATAAAATTGGACCCAATTAAAAAACAGCTGAATTTTTTGGACCTGAATCAAAGTGTCAGTTACCTACTAATTTAACTACCACCCACCAACCGTACTGGGGCCTGCTAGCTATAAAGGAAATTAAATTCAAGGACCATAGGATACACTTAAACCAGAATCGCGATTTCAAAGGTGTGAACAACAGTAAGACACATTAATCTGTGACAGGTTGATTATAAAAAAAGAATCTGTCATATAGGTAGATAAATATAATTAACTTATGATATAGGTTGATTATAAAAGTTAAAAATAAAATCTATAAATGGGTTTTAAAGCAGGAGGAAGAACGAGAAATAACAAAAAAATAAATAAAAAGAAATAAGCAAAGAGATAATTGGGAAGCAATTTGATTTTTATAATAAATATTATCATTGAACAGATAATTATTGATAATTAAATAATTAAATATAACAAATTAGACTTATTTTAATAAACTGGACTATTCCTACTATTGGCTAAAAAAATTGGACTTATATCAAGTTTTCCCTAGTGTTTATCTACCTATATATCACAAATTAACTGTGTTATCTACCTATACAATAAGTTTTTGTTCGGAGTCTATCTGTATCATAGATTATTTTGTATTATCTATCTATACAATAGGTTTTTGTTCATAGGTGATGCGTTACGAATGTGACACACAAATTAAACCCTATTTGTGACAATTGTAGTAATGATGTAAGTAGGGATCGTTCTAACCGGGGATTAACTAGGGGTGCTAAACACTTTAAACTGACTCAAATAAATAAAACTAACCTTTAAAACACTTAACTCACTTAACAAAAACTCAAAACAAGTCCACAAGACTCCAAATACTTAAAAACACAAAATAAAACAAATACGAATGACTAAGACTTAACAAAATATGGGGGGATTGTGTTTGGACGAAATTAAATTAAATGGACAGATTGTAAAGAAAACAGACTGTAAGACAAATTGTGATAGACCAATGGATGATGGAATAGCTAAGGGGTTCTTCTCCACACATGAAATATATGCAACGTAAATCAACTTCCAGTTATCACTTCAATAAGTTATGAACCTCGCCACTCCAAGTTAATTAGGTCCGCTTAAATTAACCTTCAGATTTCCCTAGAATCATTGAATTGGATGAATATGCATCGCAAACAAATTATTCCTAACAAGTTCTCTATATGAACAGCATGATAAAGATACAAGTTAGAATCATTACGTTCTTTGGAAATCATAAGCATCGACAATGCATTTGTAACTATGAAAAGCATGATACGCTTGCCAGGAATCTACTTAACATGATCGTGACTAGCAACCTTCACTACTTGTGAATATAAATTCATAACGATTAGGTGAAACAAACTTATATCCTAGCACCAAATTCAAGCATGCAAATTAAGTGTGCACTCTCAATCAACATACAAGAATAAGTTCTAAATGAAACGGTTAAGCAAATTGTATTCACGACTTATGCAACGATAACTGGAAGTAATCAACTTATTTCACATATATAATCATGGTTTCGAATACACCTTTAGCCAAAACGAATTTAGTCAATCATACTCAAAGAAAAACAAAGATTACATGAATTAGACATTGAAATATAAGATAGAATACACCTAAAATTGTTCAACAACTCAAAATGAAGAGCCAAACAATCGCGTGAATCTATCCCTTTTCCTTGCTTGCGGCAGATTGGATAGTGATGGTTTATGGGCTGTTTTGATGATGTAGAATGGATTTTTGGGAGTGTAGAGGCACGGCAAGGGGTGTAGGTTGAGTGTGGATGGGTGTTTGATGGTTGGAAGGTTTGTATGGTGGCTGGAATGGTGGCTGGAGGGCACGGCAATGGAGAGAGTGGCTGCAGTGGTGCTTGCGGCTGAATGGGAATTTATATCCCCCAATGGAAGGGGAATGCACGACTTTATATAGAAATGGGAGAGAATGGATGAATGATTAAGAGTGCATGTGGCTCATGGTTTATGGGAGAATATATGGCGCAATGATGATGGGAGTGACAGCTAGGGATTTAATGTTTAAAGAGGGAATAAGCTGGAAATGGAAGGGGAATGCACGACACAAAGGGAGAGCATGTGGCTGATGAATGAATAATGTCATGGTGGCTGAAATAATGGGAGTTAATGAATGTGACAGCTAGGGAATATGGAAGTGTGGGGCTAAGGTTGGAATAATGTGATGGTGGCTGAAATAATGAAGGGAATGAATGGAAAAACAGCTAGGGAGTGAATGATTAAAGGGTGCATGAATGGAATGATTAAAGAGTGAATGAATGGGAGAGCATGTGGTTGAATGATGAAGTGGGAAAGCTGTAATTGGAAGGAGTGGAAGGGGAATGCACGACAATGGTGTTAGAATGGGCTAGGCCCTTTGTTTTATGTCCTAAAGTGCATACAAAGCCTTCAATTTCGTCCAACACTTTGGCTCCAAGCATAAGCTATCCATCCTTAGCCCAAAAGTGCTCCGAAAGGCTCCAAAATGCACTTCTTTGCTCCTTTAGCCCTTAGAACCTGAAAACATACGAAAATAACTTAAAAGACTTAAAGAACTAAGAAATAACAACGTAAATGCACAAGAACAAGCCAACTAAGTTGCCTAAATATGCTCCTATCAATAGGCTACCTCTATCATAGATTCTACCTACATCACAAATTTTTTATCTACCTCTAGCAATGTTTCTTTTAATTTTTGATAAACTTATAAGATTTGTAATAATGTCTTTTTAATTAAAAAACGGGTAGATAAAGGTATTTGAAGATTCAAATTTTAAAAATTCAAATTTAAAGAATTAAAAAAAAAAAATCCAGCGGCAAAACAGGTGTAATAGAAAATGAAATAAAATTGGACCCAATTCAAAAACAGCTGAATTTTTTGGACCTGAATCAAAGTGTCAGTTACCTACTAATTTAACTACCACCCACCAACCGTACTGGGGCCTGCTAGCTATAAAGGAAATTAAATTCAAGGACCATAGGATACACTTAAACCAGAATCGCGATTTCAAAGGTGTGAACAACAGTAAGACACATTAATCTGTGACAGGTTAATTATAAAAAAAGAATCTATCATATAGGTAGATAAATATAATTAACTTATGATATAGGTTGATTATAAAAGTTAAAAATAAAATCTATAAATGGGTTTTAAAGCAGGAGGAAGAACGAGAAATAACAAAAAAATAAATAAAAAGAAATAAGCAAAGAGATAATTGGGAAGCAATTTGATTTTTATAATAAATATTATCATTGAACAAATAATTATTGATAATTAAATAATTAAATATAACAAATTAGACTTATTTTAATAAACTGGACTATTCCTACTATTGGCTCAAAAAATTGGACTTATATCAAGTTTTCCCTAGTGTTTATCTACCTATATATCACAAATTAACTGTGTTATCTACCTATACAATAAGTTTTTGTTCGTAGTCTATCTGTATCATAGATTATTTTGTATTATCTATCTATACAATAGGTTTTTGTTCATAGGCTACCTCTATCATAGATTCTACCTACATCACAAATTTTTTATCTACCTCTAGCAATGTTTCTTTTAATTTTTGATAAACTTATAAGATTTGTAATAATGTCTTTTTAATTAAAAAACGGGTAGATAAAGGTATTTGAAGATTCAAATTTTAAAAATTCAAATTTAAAGAATTAAAAAAAAAATTTCCAGGGGCAAAACAGGTGTAATAGAAAATGAAATAAAATTGGACCCAATTCAAAAACAGCTGAATTTTTTGGACCTGAATCAAAGTGTCAGTTACCTACTAATTTAACTACCACCCACCAACCGTACTGGGCCTGCTAGCTATAAAGGAAATTAAATTCACGGACCATAGGATACACTTAAACCAGAATCGCGATTTCAAAGGTGTGAACAACAGTAAGACACATTAATCTGTGACAGGTTGATTATAAAAAAAGAATATGTCATATAGGTTGACACACCTCGACCGAGATCAGGGCATGCTGGCCGTCACACGGAGGTGACGTAACCATGTGCACGTGCGGAAGCTAATGAAATAGTAATATAAAAAGTACGAATAATTAAAAACTAGCATACAGAGTACTAAAACAAGTGCTAGCGTATGTGAGACACAAGTTCAGAGCAAGTCTACAGCAGTCCAAAATAAAAGATGCGACAATAGTACACCCGAAGGTGACCCTACGCTGGTGAGTGTCTGTCAGAAAAGCCGGAAGAATCCTCTGGGAAACCACCGAAACTGCTAAGCAACTAAAACCTGGAGGGGCGCAAAACAAAAGCGTGAGTGGGCAAAAACAAATCTTTTCTAAAACCATTTAGTAAAATACATTCTAACCCCTCGCCGTAAAACATGTATACTTCCCAAAAAATAAACATATACGTATGTATAGATATGCCAATCATGCTCAAGAATATGCCATGTCAGAATCTCGTAATGGAAATGCAAGTGCTCAGGTATAAATCATATCAATAACATATAAACTGCCAACCGGAGTCACCTAACGTGACCTGTACGGCTGCATATAGAGCTCAAATCTCAATCTTAATACTAAACCTGCCCACGAGTCGGAACCACCTAAAGTGGTCTGTACGACAGGCCTGGGTGTAACATATATATACGCTCTAGTGCTACGATCACGTGAAGGCTGTGCGAATAATCGCGGGTCACCTACGAGTCGGAACCACCTAATGTGGTCTGTACGACAGAACTGTGCACCTAACTTGGATCCAAGCTGAGCGTGTGGTGCGGGAGGTGAACATCACGTGAAGGACTGTGCCTTACTCTGGGTGGGAGCACTAACATCGGGGGTGCAGGTTACGAGCTCTCTAAGCATCTCAAACTACCACTGAATGTAAATATGAATAACACTTACCTGGCACTTACCTGTGCGTCCACAGCACCCAATATGCATATGTATATATATATATATATATATATATATATATATATATATATATGCAACTACTAACATAACCAACGATGCATGAATAATGAGAATGTAATGCATGGCATAAACTAATAAACATTAATTCAATTTCTGGGAAAATATAGTATATAGGTATATACGGAAAACCAAAAGCCCACTCACTGGTAAGAGGAAGGGTCGTAGCCCCCTTGCCTCGAGTAACCACGCTCGTCCTCGGGATATGTATCACCTATATGCGAAATAACTACAAAAACATTAATTTAAAAGCACATAACCAACTTCTCGTAATAACTTCTCATACATTGCTCAAATTGGACAAATGAATATACCAACGTGCTCTACACAACCTCAGGATCACAACCATATTTTTAGAAAAAAATTTCTCCGCCGCACGCGCCCCCACGCGCCGGCCAAGGCACGGCCACGCGCAGGCACATGCCTGGCACGCTGACAGCATCAACTGACGCCGTGAGGAATATTCCGTTAGTTCTAACGGATTCCGTCAACGGCGTCAGGAATATTCCGTCTCCTTCCTCGGCGAACCTCCGGTGACGTCGCCGGCGCCGGAAAACTGGAAAAACTTTAAACCTTGATTTCTCTCGCGTTTCTCAACCATTTTTCACGATTCTTGTACCAAAATGACGCCTAGAACTAGGAGAACATAAATATACTACATTTGAGGGTCAAAAGCTACTCGATCATACCTGTCCAAACCTCCCAACTCCGGCCAACTTCGAACGCAGTGATTCCGACGTCAAAACCCTTCAAACGAAGCACTCCGAGGCTCCTTGGGACCTCACCAAGGCACCTACGAGATTCAAAATCCCAAAAACGTGCTAAATTATTTTTGCATGAATAGTACTCAAGTCGGACCTTGTGAAATCGACGTGAAAACGTCGGAGTTCTTACCTGAAAATGGTACGATCGTGCTCCTCTCAACCCCACGAGCTTGAATATGGGTTTAGTTCCCTCGATCTGCAAAGATTGGATGGGTTCTTGGTGCGTCCGTACGTATGTGTTTGAAAGGGAGAGGAAAGGGAGCACGGGAGAGAGACAGGGAAAAAAAGACAGAGAGACAGTGAGAGTGAGAGGGTGTGTGTGTGGCCTAACACATGCCAACACAACCCAAAACAGCCACTAAGCGTAAACGAAACGAACTAGGGGTAAAAATGTCATTTCACACGCACGTTTTAGATAATTTCGGGACGGGATGTCACATAGGTAGATAAATATAATTAACTTATGATATAGGTTGATTATAAAAGTTAAAAATAAAATCTATAAATGGGTTTTAAAGCAGGAGGAAGAACGAGAAATAACAAAAAAATAAATAAAAAGAAATAAGCAAAGAGATAATTGGGAAGCAATTTGATTTTTATAATAAATATTATCATTGAACAGATAATTATTGATAATTAAATAATTAAATATAACAAATTAGACTTATTTTAATAAACTGGACTATTCCTACTATTGGCTCAAAAAATTGGACTTATATCAAGTTTTCTCTAGTGTTTATCTACCTATATATCACAAATTAACTGTGTTATCTACCTATACAATAAGTTTTTGTTCGTAGTCTATCTGTATCATAGATTATTTTGTATTATCTATCTATACAATAGGTTTTTGTTCATAGGCTACCTCTATCATAGATTCTACCTACATCACAAATTTCTTATCTACCTCTAGCAATGTTTCTTTTAATTTTTGATAAACTTATAAGATTTGTAATAATGTCTTTTTAATTAAAAAACGGGTAGATAAAGGTATTTGAAGATTCAAATTTTAAAAATTCAAATTTAAAGAATTAAAAAAAAAAATTCCAGTGTCACATCCCGGCCCGGGCGGGACGACTTCCCGGGCCCGCTCCACCACCGTAGCACGATATTGTCCGCTTTGGGCTTACCATTCCCTCACGGTTTTGTTTTTGGGAACTCACGAGCAACTTCCCAGTGGGTCACCCATCATGGGATTGCTCTAGCCCCCTTCTCGCTTAACTTCGGAGTTCCCATGGAACCCGAAGCCAGTGAGCTCCCAAAAGGCCTCGTGCTAGGTAGGGATGAGAATATACATATAAGGATCACTCCCTCCCAAAAGGCCTCGTGCTAGGTAAGGATGAGAATATACATATAAGGATCACTCCCCTGGGCGATGTGGGATGTCACATCCAGGGGCAAAACAGGTGTAATAGAAAATGAAATAAAATTGGACCCAATTCAAAAACAGCTGAATTTTTTGGACCTGAATCAAAGTGTCAGTTACCTACTAATTTAACTACCACCCACCAACCGTACTGAGGCCTGCTAGCTATAAAAGGAAATTAAATTCAAAGACCATAGGATACACTTAAACCAGAATCGCGATTTCAAAGGTGTGAACAATAGTAAGACACATTAATCTGTGACAGGTTGATTATAAAAAAAGAATCTGTCATATAGGTAGATAAATATAATTAACTTATGATATAGGTTGATTATAAAAGTTAAAAATAAAATCTATAAATGGGTTTTAAAGCAGGAGGAAGAACGAGAAATAACAAAAAAATAAATAAAAAGAAATAAGCAAAGAGATAATTGGGAAGCAATTTGATTTTTATAATAAATATTATCATTGAACAGATAATTATTGATAATTAAATAATTAAATATAACAAATTAGACTTATTTTAATAAACTGGACTATTCCTACTATTGGCTCAAAAAATTGGATTTATATCAAGCTTTCCCTAATAATAATAACTAAGCCCTAATAATATCGCGTACCAATCATGATTTTGTAGCTACGTATTAGATTATTTCATTCACTATAAGTAAAAGGCCAAGTTATGGCCAACTTTCCCATCCCACAATCACTTGTCTCATACAAGTGTAATACAACGTCCTTAAGAAAAGAAGGCAATCCATAAAATTACAAGAAAAGCCCGTGGAATTAGAAGCTGCGTGGGACGTCCTTAATATCATGGGTCTTTTGAGGATTTGGGTCACCCTTCTTAAGACTCCTTGTGCAAATTTTTTGGGTAGGGAATGGAATCTGCTTGACATTGCCACAGCTGGTATGCTTCTGAGTGCGCATGTGCTTTGTTTGTTTGCACCGTTTTACTTCACATGGACGGCATTTTGGGTGGCGTTTGTGCTATTGTTCGTCACTGGTTTCGGAGTAACTCTTTCTTACCATAGAAACCTTGCTCATAGGAGCTTTAGGCTCCCAAAACTGCTCGAGTACTTGTTTGCCTATTGTGGGGTTCTCTCAGTTCAGGTACGTATGTCAAAACATCTCATAGCAATAACAACACTTTTTCAACTTTTGTTATTTTTCTCTTCTTTCTTCTTTGTATATTTTTAGGGTCTATACATTTTTAATAGGATCTGCATTAGGTTAATGAGAAAAAGCTGCGTTTGATGTGTTTATGGTTTGCAGGGTAGCCCGATTGAGTGGGT
This sequence comes from Pyrus communis, assembly GCF_963583255.1. Taxonomy (NCBI): domain Eukaryota; kingdom Viridiplantae; phylum Streptophyta; class Magnoliopsida; order Rosales; family Rosaceae; genus Pyrus; species Pyrus communis. The sequence goes on from NC_084803.1 coordinate 42,795,333, forward strand.
GAGCACACACCGGTACCATCACCAATTTACCGATACGGAGAAAGACGCTCACAGCCCACTTAAAGGATTTTGGTTTAGTCACATGGGTTGGATTCTCGACAGCCGTTCTCGGTTTGGAAGAGTAAACCACACACTTTCTCTTAGTCTCTAAGCTGATAACTTCCTCACATGTTATGTGGTAGAATATCTTTGGTACAAATACTAATACTTGTTTTGTTTAATCTTCAGTACGGAGGTCTTCGGAATGTTGAAGACATAAATAAGCAGCCATTCTATGTGTTTCTTCATCATACAGTCCTTTTACATCCATTTCTCCTGGGATGTATACTATATTACATCGGTGGATTTCCCTTCGTGGTTTGGCCAATGGTGAGAGAGCTAGATTTCTATTTTCCCTTTTTTTTTCTTTCTCTTTCCATCTTTGAGCATATATGTATATAGCTACAGAGCTAGCCCTCATAAGTTTGAATAATAAGTTCCTTATGATTTCAGGGCGTGAGGATGGTGGTCGCTTTCCATAGCACTTTCCTTGTAAATTCGGCTGGACACACTTGGGGATATCAAGCATGGAACACCGGCGATCTCTCAAAAAACCTTTGGTATATATTATAGGGATATTCATAGTTGCGAGATAAATATTCATTTTGAAATTTATGTTAACATACAAACATATATATATATATATATTGTATACATGTACGTACAAGTATTTATTTATGGATAATCTTGAACTTCTATAGGTGGTTGGGGCTGGTTGCACTTGGTGAAGGATGGCACAATAACCACCATGCTTTTGAATACTCAGCACGACATGGCCTCGAATGGTGGCAGATTGACGTGACTTGGTACATCATAAAATTTCTTGAGGCTCTAGGGTTGGCAACAGATGTGAAATTACCGTCGGAGGCTCATAAGCAACGTTTGAAGGCTAAATCCATGGCTGCTCAAGATTAGGTGGCTTGGCATGCCATGATGTATGATGGAGACCTTTGCTTGCTGGCTAGCTTAAACTTGTATTTGCTTATTTAGTTTACGATAAGATGTTATGGTTCATGCATGGTCATGGTATGGACCTAGCTTCTTGTTGATAATGGTTTGTATTCTTGTACTAAATCAATGCTCTACTTCAGAAGATGATCCTCGGATTTGTAATAAAGTGGTTTGAATTATAAGCAAGTTCGAAACAAGAGGAATTATAGTTCATGTCCAGTTAGATGTGTGTGGTTATGACATAATAACTTTCAGTCATTTTTTTCTTTCTTATATCGTTTACGTCATAGCCTCAACATTTTTGTATAATGGTAGTTGGGGCACTAAACATACAAAAGTTAAGGACGGATGGTATCAATTTTATCACTCTGCTTTCCTGTTTGAGAAAGGGTAATGTTAGGAAGACTAAATTTGCAGATAAAACAACATAGAAGTTGATGATTGGAATATTACCCTTAGTAATGCAAGGAAGACTAAATTTGCAAACTAAATGATGTGTCACTAATAGGAATGAGCATGTTTATCAATGCTTAAGTAATAAGCCTATCATTAACTTCCATGTCATTTAGTTTACAAAAATTTTGTCTACAAATTTTGTCTCACTAGCATTACCCTTACTTAATTGTTGATTGATGTGCTTATTTCTTATTAGTGACACATCATTTAATTTGCGAATTTAGTCTACCTAGCATTACCATTTGAGAAATGCTAATTAGGACACTTGCCCCCAAAGCAATTCTAAAAGGACTCTCCACCCACATGGAGTTTCACTTCCCAATTAACTTAATCTGGATTCCAGGTTCTAAAAGACGCTAGGCACTAGTCGGGCAGCAGGTTAGGCTTAACCCCTAGGTGACTAGATGGGGCCTAGGCAGACTAGGCGGATTTAAGTAAATTTACTATGTATCGTATAAACAAGTGCCTATTTATATTTAAAAAATACATAATTGTATTGAGATCATAAATTGCAAAATAAAGTGAACATATAGATTATAAACTATTAGAACATACTAAAGCAGGGGAATAAGCATATAATGAGTGTCATCCAAGTACTCAACAAGTCTCTTACATTTTATTAAAGAAATAAAATGCAAAATGAAAAGTTATCGATTTTCTGTCTAAGTGAGAGTCGCGATGTAGGCAACGTTAGGCGAAAATTTTTAGAACAGTGCTACCAAATACAACTAATCATAAATTAAATTGAATTAAATTTTTTTTTACACTAACAGGTAGGAAGTAAATTTAGCCTCACAATGGGCTAGCAATAATGGTTCAAATTCACCTTTGGCCAGAATCGAACATAAGACCTCTCACTTACAAAGAAAGAGGAATACTACTAGCCGTAGTACTAAATGGTAAAAACTAATATTATTCTCTCTCCCTTTCCTCCTTCCTCACCCTTTCTTCTTCCCGATGAAAGACTTGAAATATTATAGTTTAAAAATTTTGAAATTATTCTTAGCAAGAAAAGAAAATTTAGTCACATCATCCTCACATGATTACAATAACAAATTGGGCGAGAAAAGAAACGGATTCAACTCGTGAAAATTGCGCGAGAATTTTTCCAGTTTTAGAGTTTAGATCTTGGGTTGTATTTCTTGTTTAGATATTTAAGTTGTGAGGTTTTTCGCTAATTTTTTAATGTGATTGTGCAACTTTCAAGTTATCATTACTAATTCATGGTGTGGAGCAAAAAATAATCCAAAAAACATAGAGATGACACGTGAAATTTTTTTACAATAAAGATGATATTACCCTCAAGGCATACTGGAATTTTCAAGCACATGCAACGGACAATAACGGTTCAATCAAGAAGAGTCAAAGGTGATCTTTATGAAATTTATTCAAACTTCCCTCGTCACTCCCTCGTTGACTTTATTCAATAAGGTAACCTCTAAAACTTCATATTTAATTTGGGAATAATTACCACGATAATTGCAAGATATTATTTCACATAATATCTTGCAATAATTCACTTAATTCCACCTTATATGGCCAGCCATTCTCCATCCAAAGGGTTGGCCACCCTCCTATAAATACACCACTTATCCGACTAAAATGCTAACCCGTTTGCCACTTACAACTCCTAAAAATACATTCTTTTCAGAATACGAACTTTGGCATCGAAGATTCTTTGGCTAAAAGCCCCTTAACATTCATCGTGGGCGCTTTTGGCATTAACCAAAGTTGTTATTATTTTGCAGGTGCATTTTCGTCAAAGCAAGAGACGACGGAAACCTACATCCACAAATTAGTGCTTTCGTTGAGAGTTTGATTCACACACTCGAAGAAGACTCTCGTATTCAAAGTTTCTCATTTCTCGTTCATACGTAAATTTTTCATATGTTCTTATTCCTAGAATTTTTTAATTCTTTGAAGCTCTATGGCAGGGAGGCTGTGAAACAATAATAGTTGTAGCCCACGAGGCAACAGCCCAGTAAGCAGCTGCATATTAGTAGGCCCACAAGGCAGCAATAGTAGCTGCACGAGGTACATCCTAATAAGCAGCTGCAGAGCAACAGGCCCACGAGGGAGCAGCCTAGCAAGCTGCTACAATGCAGCTAATCCAATACTTGCGAGCCCAAAGCCAGCGTGAGCCTAGCTCACCTCCAAGCCAAGCAAGCCAGACCAACCTGGCCTAAGCCGCAACGACAACTCACTCAGCCCAGGTACAATGCGCTTCTAGTGCCGCACCATGCCCGCATGTGACTTGACCCATTTCCACGACCTAGCCCAATCCCATGGCCCACATGGAAATCTGACCAGTCTAAGATCGGGTTAACCGTCCCGACTTCATATTTTTGGACCGACGATTGAACTAAGGGTATTTTGGCCCCGATTTTCTGCAGATTTAACCCTTCCCAGCTTAAATTTTGCACACGAAGTCCACTACACTTTTATCACTCATGGAGAAACCTACCATCCAAGCTCTTCCATTCAGCATGACAAACAACACTAGTCCGAACAAGTCGTAGGAATAACGAGTGCCCTCATGCAACATACGACCTTGGTGAATCAATTTTTACAGCGCACTGAGATGCAAATTGCCAAAGACGAGGTGTCCCGAAGCAGGACAAAAGTAGATAACAATCCTTTCCAGTAGTGTCCCTGCAAATAGCCCATCGATCAGCCACAAACTTAGTGTTCTAGCAGTGTACACTCTTGCCTAGGTCCTAGAGATAGTGTATATTCTAGTCTTAGCGCACGGAAGAGTGTGCACTCCCTGTTAGGCTAAACCCTCAATGAGCGTTCTTTACCTCACATTAGAGTATAAGCATGGCAGACAGAGAGAAGCAGTCGCTCAATCCGACTCAAGTTCAACTGGTAGCTTGCGAACAATCTGCTCGCCTACCAGGAACGTTCCTCATGCACTGCGGCATAGACGAGCCAAGCACAGAGAAAATCAGCCTAGACTAGAAGGTCACGACCAGGGGTAGCTGAAAGCTCCGCTGCCCTAGCAGAGGCAAATTCAGGAAGAAGTTGAGAGACTCTTGACTGAACGACTACATAATTTCCAGTGCAACGAAACTACTGACGAAGAACTCCGACGAGACATAACCAACATAAGTAGGTCACCTTTCATGGATGAGATCGACCAGGCAAAACCTATGCGCAAGTTCAACATGCCACATTTCACCTCTTTAAAGGGAGATGAAGACCCGGAAATAGACCTAAAACACTACCGTAACGCGACAAACCTCTACCGAAACAACGACGCCCTCATGTGCAAGATATTCGCCACTACTTTGCAAGGCGAGACATAAGATTAGTTCCACATTCTACCGCCGCAATCTATACAAAGTTTCAATAAAATTTCTTTGGTTTTCACAAAAGAATATTCATCTTATTGCTCGATCAAAAAGAAGTTCGACCACCTATTCAACATCAAGAGGAACCCAAAGGAGTCACTTCGTGATTATATGAAGATGTTTAAAGCAGAGAAGGCGAAGATAGTCGGAAGCAACGACTTGATAGCTACTGCAGCCTTCCAAAAATGACTCCCAACAGACCACCCATTAATCGAAGAATTGATCATGGAAAAAGATCTAAATCTGCCAGACTCATTCGCTCTGGCAGAGAAGCATACACTTTGGGACAAGGCTTGGCAAGCAGACAAGGCACTCAAGCAGCCTTGAAAAGAATTGGCAATAGTTTAAAAGAAGGAGGATGGAAAGCAGTACAACAACAAAAGTAGGCCAAAGACCAAGCATAAGGACCGATCCCCTAAAAGAGGCATGATGCCGAAGAACTATACTTAGTTCTCAATCCCAATCCACCAAAAAGTCGATCTACATAGCCCAACTTGTAGAAATCGGCTTGACACTGAACAAATGAAGCCTCTAGCCCAACCGTATCACTCTTCAGCTGCTCGTTCTCCTCGAGCAAACCAATACGGACGTACTGCAGGTCATCATTTCTTTCTTCAGACTTTGGTAAGCCCATATTCTGACCCCTCACCCTCCCTCACTTTCTTTAAAATATGGCAAACTCGAAGTCAAACGGCCTACCAAAGAGTCGATCTACATTGCCCAACTTGTAGAAATCGGCCTGACACTGAACAAGCGAAGCCTCTAGCCTAACCGTCTCAGTCTTCAGCTGCTCGGGATCTTCCACTGCGCGGATTTCCTAAAAAATGAAGTCATAGGCACGTACAGTCACAGCCAAACCTACTACTCTAAGAGCACTCATCCATAAACTAGTTACTAGTAAAAATAACATAAAGAAATGTAACCAACGTTTATTGGAAAAGCAACCCTAAAGATTTGGGACCAAAAACGATTAGCGATGACCATTGAATAAGTTTCTTTAGCTTGAGTTGGGTTAAAATCACGGAATGTATTTGCACCATCACCATCTTCAAATGTGTCAATGTGTCTTGCTTGTAGGTATATTATGTTTTTTTCCTACCTTTTAATTAGGCTTCATATCTCGCTTACAGGTATAATATAGAACATTCATATATTTGTTAATTGAGTTAAGGTAGAATGTTTTGTAGATTATTTATATTAGTATATTAGTTTTTTTTTTAATTTTTTATAAGATATTAATTAGATTTTTTGGATTTGAAAAATGCATAATATTAGAAGATTTTAATTGATTTTTAATATTTAAAAAATATATAAAATGAGTATAAAAGAAATAAAAACATGTAATTAGATAACTGGACTCATTTCTAAAAACCACCTATATTTTTGGATCTAGATCTAAAAGCCCCTTTTTTTTTTCTTTTTTTTTGGGGGGGGGAGAGAGAGAGAGAGAGAGAGAAAGAAAAAGTACTTAAACTAAAATCAATAATATAAAGAATTTGATGATTTTATGGATCTATTTGATTTTATGATACTATACATAGATATAATTTACAATTTTCTCAAGCCGTGCAAGGAGAAAACTTCTTATATGTTTCTAGGGGGAGTATTATTCATCTATCCCAATAAGCCCTTTATCAAATCATTGCAATTGATGTTAGATCCCAGCGAGAGGGAAGAGATCTTTATAAAGTGGGTTTTTATGCCGATAAAGAATCAAATCTATTTAAATGTTCCTACTATTCTATATGTCCTTGAAAAGGTGCTCAACCTACAGGAACTGTTCATGATAGTTTAAAAAAAATAAAAAATAAAAAAATTGGATGATTTGTATATAGCCTTATATAAATTTTTTGTTTCTTTGCTATTTCCTCTTTTGTTCTATTTATATTATTCCTATAAAAGAGTGTCTTTTATAACAACAAAAATCTATTTAGATTTTATTGATACTAACTTTATTGATATATAAAATAGAAAAAAAAAAGATTAAGTGAACAAATAATAAATAAATGAAGTAATCAGGTCTATAAATACAAAATTTGAGACTACTGTCAACGAGTCAAGGAACAAATAGAAAAACACAAAGGATGCCTGTATCATCCTACATCGCCTAGG